>NC_083347.1:26712848-26980132 GCF_019175385.1 Lycium barbarum
TTTGACCAAGAGCTAAGTTTGGCAGCTACTGCTTTCATCTTACTGTGCAGTTTCCACATGGTTGTGCCCTGTGTATTGGTGGTCCAAGATTCTTTGACTATGCCCATGAAGTCCTTATGGTTGCACCAAACATTTAGAAATTTGAAGTATTTCACAGTGTCAATCCTCATTTTCTCTATATTGACCAGTAGAGGGGCATGGTCTGAGCCTGTTTTTCACAGGTGTGTGACTTTGGTGTCATTGAAGAGGTCGAGCCATTCTTCATTAAAAAGCAATCTGTCTAGTCTTTTCCAGATTGTTCTTGGGTGCCCCCAATTGTTGCACCAAGTGTACTGGGCCCCTTGAAAACCTGCATCAATTAAACCACATTGTGTTAAGCATTCTAGAAAGTCTACACTCTTTTGCATATTGTAGCAGGCACCCCCTTGCTTTTCTTCAGGACTAGTGATCACATTGAAATCACCTATGACACCCCATGGTCCCTTCAGCCTGGTAGACAGTGCTTGAAGTTCCTCCCAGAGGGGCTTCCTGAGAGCAATGGTGCATTCAGCGTACACACAGGTAAGATAGAAATTAGTGCCTGAGTGAGCACAAGAAATATGGCAAGTAATATGCTGCTGTGCATTATCAACAATATGTACAGTAAGGGTTGTATCCCAAAATAGCCAGATTTTATTGTTAAGGTTATTGTGTGAGTGTTGGTAGCCAAGCTTCATCATGTACTTGGTGATGTGCTTGGCTTTCCTCTTTGGTTCTTGAATGCAAATAAAGGGGAGATTGTGCTGGTTTTTGAGACTTTTCAGTCTCTCACCAGCACCCATTGTCTTTATGCTCCTAATATTCCAGGATATGAACCTAAACATCAGTTAGGAGTTTTAGGGGGGGGGGGGGGGGGGGGGGGGGGGGGGTTCTGGTTCCCTTTCTGGGTCCAGGGTTATCACTTTGGAGGATACTTGTCCCTCTAGGTGATAGGTTGTTAGTGTTACTCAGATTGCAAGAGTTAGTCATTTCATCATCGAAAACTAGCTTCCTTCTCACTGTGGGGTTTCCCTCTAGATCAGGTGCTATCTCATTGTCACTATGTGAACTGTTATCCTGTTGGGGGGTTCCATTCTCCAGGCTTTCCATGATTGAGTCATCTTCAATCAGCTTCATTTTCTGGCCTTCTGATGACTGGTCCTCCTCCAGTCTATGATCAGTGATCTCTCCACCTGCATCTAGAACAACAGTATTAGTAAGTGTATCAAAGCTATTAGTGATGTGTAATGGTTTTTCTTTTGCTTTTCTGCCCTGTAACTCTTCATCACTTAGAGCCATGCTTATTTCAGTCCTCCCATGGATTTCCTCCTATGTTTTAAGCCAAGCTTCCTGCTCATTTGTGAGGTTGAACTGCACCTTCTTTTTCCCTTTCTTCTTCCTTTTGGTGTATGGGGGTTTCATTCTTGTAGGTGTTGGAGAGGCACGCTTGAACAGTCTAGACTTGGTTTGCCAAGAGGCTCCCATTCCTTGTTCCATTTCCTGACTTTGTGTTCTCAAAACAGCGATATCTTCTTCAGTAAAATCTATTTGGTTTGGTCTTGAGTGTGTCAAATCCATCTGCGTATCTCCACCTTGTCCCTTTTCCTTTATATTTTGTGGTTCTAGTTTCTCGTTTCCTACCTCGTTACTCACTATGATATCCATGTCATCAGAGTCTGGTGAACCCTGCTTCTTGGAGTCAATCGTTGCTTGTTGTACATTTGGTTCTCCCATTTTCTGGGTTGTTCTTTTTTGTTCATGATTCTTGTTATCGTTTTGTCGAACAGTTGGGGTGTTGGTAGTCTGAGGAACGGGATTAGTGGCTTTTCCTCTGTCCATTACATTCCTCCTACAGTTCCACACACCATGTCCTTGCATCATACAATTGAAGCAATAATCTGGTACTCCTTCATACTCCACTGGTTGGATTATTTCCTCTTTCTTCCCCGTCAATTGGTTAATAGTCGTGATCTTAATTTGAGACAGTCTTGGCTTTGCCAAGTCAATTTCAACTCGAACCTTCGCAATGCTTGGCCTAGTCTTCGAGTTAGTTGCCTTGTCTGGTGCCAGCGGATATCCGATCGGAGCCACCAGTCGACTTAAAGCTTCCCAGTGGAAATAATGCCATTTTAGGCCTGGTAAGATAACCCAAACTGGTGCAAAAGTCGATTCCTCCGTGGGTTTCCAATCTTTTGTCCATCGTTGAAGTCTCATAACTGATTCTGTGTTGAAAGGGATGTACCGCAGGTAGTATAGGTTCTTGCAGTCTTCTTTCTCTGTAAAATAAAAAAAGACGTGCCTCGCATCGAAGAGGCCTGTTTTCACTTCTCCTTTCATAGGGAATCTTCGCTTGATTTCTTTACGGATCATGTCGATTTGTGGTTTATTCCTTGAGAATTTTCCGACTAGTGTAAGTCGACAGTTGTGGGCGAGTAGTGATTCTTCTTCAGTAGTGAAGGTGACTATTGCCACTCCTTGTTCAATTTCATACGGTCGATAAGCGAGTTTAATAGGATTGTGTGTTGGCTCTGTAGATTTAGGAATGCGCATAGCTTCTACATATGATTCTTTGATTTGGGGATTTTCCGGTGGTATTGTTACTGTGATGGGGTTGTTGGTTTGTGTTGCGTTGGTCGTGATTGATGGTAGTCCAGGCGGTTGGCCCGTTGACTTGGCCGGAGCCGTCATCGGTGGTGGTTGGACGAGTTGTCCACGGTGGTTGAAGGTGACGGTTAATTCGTTGGGGGGGATGATCCGTTAGAGAGAGAATTTTTTTGAGAGGCTATTCAATTATATACACATCAAAAATGAGTTATAAGAATAAATGTGGGAAAATTGGAGGAAAATGGTGGAATGTGATAAACGTATATAAATGATGGTTGTTGATTGTAATATTGTGGATGTTGTTGTGAACGTTGGGGAGTCGATATAGACTATGGGAAAGGTAGCATAAATAAAGGAAGTGCTGCCCAATTTTCTCTAGAAATAGTGACGTATTCCCTTAAGTCGATTAGCTAACGTTAATACGGGTTCTTTCGTGAAGGTAGCGACGTGACATTAAGGAGAGCAGGCAATCGATAGGTTAGCTAAATGACAAAGGTATGTGAGACTAGTCCTTTCTTTCTAATGGCATGAATCCTATAGCATGAATTCCTTTCCTCTTCATGAGTTCCTATATTCCGGAAAGCTAAAAGCCTATATCCATAAGTGCCCATATAAGATAAAGAGATATGATATGATGATGCCAGGTGGATAATGGTGTTATTTATTGCTCAGACTCACCTTATGTAGTATTTCCTTCAAGGTGAGGCAGAATGTTACTAATTGCTCCATAATGAAATCGGGCGATCACGACCTTACGTCACCCCGATAGAGTATAGTTGATCTCGAGTCTTATGCATGTATGATGACAAGTATATTTTGATAAGAATACTATTACAAGTATTTTATGATGAGCATGTCATGATTGCATCACACCGGGCCTAGTTGGCCGGGCAGTCACCGCCAAGGCGGGCAGCTATATGAACACACCATGACCTTTTGGCATGGGCAGACACCACTAGTGGGCGGCATGAGATGGTACCCCGGACGCGGGAGGCCTGGACGCGGGCTAATGTTATTGATTATCACACCGTTCCGACATGGATGGGCAGCTTATATATTATGCATACATGACATGATAATGATTATGAGTAAGACAACATGCATTACTTCTCTTATGATTGTTATTCAGATCCAGATGTTTCATATTGCTGTTCTCATTATATTATTACTGTCCTTCTTCATTGTTTATGCCTCTCATACTCAGTACAATATTCGTACTGACGTCCGTTTTCTTTGGACGCTGTGTTCATGCCCACAGGTAGACAGAGAGGTGAGCTCGGTCCAGATCCTTAGTAGCTGTCAGCCGATTGAGAGCACTCCATCGTTCAGAGGTGCTTATGATTATTTATTTTGGTATATATGCATATTTTGGGGCACGGCGGAGTCTTGTTCTGTCTATGTATACAGTATGCCAGTAAAGGCTCGTAGATACGCAGTGTGGGTTAGATGGTCTCACAAGATGTTATCATATGTATATATTATTTTGATGGCCGAGAGGCAAGTGTATATAAAGCATTTATGTTTCCATATAAAATATGATTTTTCTACAAATTGTGTACAAAGTTGATAAAAAGGGCATTAAATGAGTACAATGAGTAGTAGACCAAGTGGTGCTCGGTGGCTAGCTCCGGGTACCCGTCGCGTCCCCTAGCTGAATCGTGACAATGACAGACATAAATGGTACCTAAGATCACAGCATCTGAGGCCTCTGCCTCAGACCCAGCTGCCCTAGCCCTCGTGGCCTCAACTCTCACTGCACAATTAACAATGGCCTGAAATGAGGCACCCTTAGCCTCCAGCTGGATACAGGGTAGCTGGAGAGGACCATTCAGCCTGCTAATGAACCACCGGAAACTACCAACCTCCGTCGGAATCAAGGGATAGGAGTAACGAGCAAGATAGGAGAAGGACAGTGCATAGGTAGCAACTGGCATGCCCTCCTAACGGAGGTCGAGGAACTGCTTCTGACGCTCGTCTCTCCGCGAACGGGGTACGTATCTCTCTAGTAACACTCCATAGAACTACTCCCAAGTAAGTGGACGCACGTTTGCTGGCCTGCTGGCAAGGTAGTCTCTCCACCATGACCTCGCCCCACCGCTGAGTCGAAAGGTAATATACCTAACTCCGAGGGTATCTGTAATCCCTGCTGCATGGAGTAGCATGTGTGTGATCACGATAAACTCGTATGCATTCTCGTCTGGTGCACCCGTAAAAATCGGTGGGGTCAACCTCATGTAATCCTCCATGCTGGCATGTCGCGAATCCTCACCATCTATGAGGAAAAAGATAAGAGTCAGATACCAATTTGATCTTCCCAGCTACCAATTCAAATAAAGTAGCACGATGGAAAGAAAGAAAGCGAGATTTCCTAAATGTCCCATAGCCTCCCGCAGATAAGTACGGAGCTCATCGTACCAATCCACGAGACTCTACTAGACACGCTTTTGTGTTAAAGACCGGGTAACCTAGGGCTCTGACACCAACTTGTCACGACTCATTTAGCCTAGGCCGTACGGGCACTTACCTTCCCACCTCGGTAAGTGAACCCTCATCCCAACAACGAACCAATACATAATATTGAAGAAAACTAATTAGCGAAAATAAATAGTACGTAAGTCTTAAGATATACATAGATAGGCAGTAGTAAAAGTGCGGAAAATAGTGAATACCCCTAGGGTCTAGTCTGAATAATACAAGAGCATATGGGGAGAATAATACAATCCGGAAGTACTAATACGTAATATCTATGTCTCTGGAATAAAAGCAAGACATATAATAGGAAAGTCTTCAAGGTCAACGGACACCATGCTCACCCTGGAAACTCGAGTTCAAGCGAAGAGTCGATCAGTCACGAGTCAGAGTAGTAGATCCGACTTGGTGCTCTGAATTCATAAAAGAATACAACGAGTGTAGGTCAGTACAAAAAATAGTACTGGTAGGCATCATTGGCCTACTAAGCATAGTTAACACAATTTAGAAAATAAGCAGATAAGCAAATAAACCAACCAAGCATGAGACAATATAATCGTAACCGAGTATCCGTCTTAACCTATGTAAGGATCTAAACCCAAATATGCCAAGTCTGAGTATATCCGATCCAATCCATTCACCATAATAGAATCATCACAATCTAATCATCATGACCCAATCATCACAACATCTCAATCAAGTCATAATGCAATGCAATGCAATAATGGTACGAATGCAATGCGATGCCATGCCATGCAAATGAGGTGTACATATGTACTCCGGACGGAAATATCGACGTCTTGGTAGCACAACCTAGTGTGACTCGTGAAGTCTAAGTGCCACCCATCCCGGATCTTTGCCCAATAGACAGACGGGACCCTGGCTAATTGCTCACAGGGGGAGTCTCACCGGCACCACCCTAGGGGACCTGCGAAGTTCATGCACTAACAACAATTCCAAGATAACATTGGAATCGGCCATGAAATAACGATGCCCGAAATAACTCATGGAACATCGGCCACCTCACAATTACTCAAGTAAAAGAGTCTGTCAAATATCAGTTTCACCCAATCAACGATTCCGGAATTGAACCTCGGACATCGGCCTTCTCAGAATCACTTAAGTAAAAGAGTTCATCAAAATATCAGTTTTATATAATCAACAATTTCGGAATGGATCTTTAGAAATTGGCCTTTTCACAATCACTCAAGTAAAATAGTTTGTCAAATATCAGTTTCGCTCAATCAACGATACCGGCTCATCACCGGGCATCGGCCATGCATGATGAATATGAGTGAATGCGTGTAATGCATATGTCAATCATCAACAATCAGGTTCAATATCACAAGTACCACAACGCGGTACGCCAACAATTTATCACATCACAATACCAACAGTGGGTATGCCAACATATATCAATAAGTCAAGTACCAACAGTAGGTACGCTAACAATATATCCAAGTACAAATACCACAACGGGCATGTCAATTCTATCCAAATCAAGATGACAAATAGAAGTCGATATTTACCAATTACACATGACATCAAACCAACACAATCGAACAATCAAAACACACGTAACGGGATGGCTAGTCCCGACACACATTAGGGCCCAACCTAAGGCAATATCCATCCCAACTTCATACCCAAAGGTTCACATGCTTTCTTCAATATTATACTCTAAATATGTGATTCACTATACGAAGTCTCACCAAAGGTAAACCATAACCTACCTGGACTGCCGAACCGCAACACCAACAAGTCACTATTTTGCCTTGCTCTTTCGCTGAAACTCAGAACCAAAGTATTCTAAGCATAATTGAATTCTATATTAGAAATCATGAAGAATGATACTATTATTGCTATGATATTAATTAGGTCAACTTTAACCCTAGAATTTGGAAAAACGGGCCCACAAGGGTAAAACGGGAAATTCAGGGGCAAAATACTAAATTAAGTACTAGATGATCATAAACCAATCACTAATTCTTGATTTAACTCAAGGGCTGGCCTAAATATGATTCCAAGAAAAACCCCCCAATTTGGGTATAAACCCTAAGTCTCCAAATGCGAAATTCAACGTTAAAAGTGGAAGACACATGATTAATAAGCTTAGATTAGTCATTATCTAACATGGAAATCACCAATTTATCATTAATAATCTAGGGATTTGTTCTTCAAAAACACCCTTTCTCAAATACCATCTCTAAGGGATCATTAAAGGGAAGGGGAAAATCTAAGATGATTGTGATTAAGCAAGAATAAAGGATTAGGCAAGTTTTATCTCCAAGAATTTCTTCAAATTTTCTCCAAGAACAGTTTCCCCAAGCTCAAATATCGAGATGAGAAATAATAAGGGTCTAGGACTTATTTAAGACATATTTAATGAAAAAACACTACCCGTCACTGCTGTAGCGGTATCTGGACTGCCCCAACGACCACCTGGCCGCTTTAGTGGTAATGACTAAAAGTCATTGACCGCTCCAACGACAGGGCTACCGCTGCATCAGTACCCCTGCCGCGGTGCTGGTACCGCCAAAGTGGGCATCAGACACCAGAAACTTAACCCAAGATTTCCTTTCGATCAGATTTTCCAACTAGTTCCTGAGTCCATCTACTCACATACCAGACACATAGTCCCACATAAAAATGCACTACAAATGCGTCTGTGGCCTCAAAATTTCCAACGGAGGTCTCGTTGATCGATTCAACCCCCAATGCCTTAATTCCAAATTTCCCTTTCAAGTCCCGAAATGCACCCAAGTTCATTGGGAACCGAACCAAATGCACACCCAAGTTCTAAATGACTATCTGGACCTCTCGAATCATCATAACATACCTACTGCAGTGGTGTGCACATCTACGTGTTGTACCCGATCGACTATAGCGCGGCTCGGTGTGAGAAAATTCATACATATATATAAAGTATGCATGAGAGCTCAAACAAAAGCTATAAATCTGTTGGAGTGACTTATGGTCGGTAAACCTCCGATTGTCATTATGGAACTGTCATCATAGGCATATCTCACTTTAAAGGAACAATAACCATAAGATGAGATCAACATCAATGAATAAGATCAACAACCATAAGATGAGATCAATAATCACAAGATAAGAACAATAATCATGGGACAATTATCAACAATATCATAAGAATCTCAAAGCTATAGGATTTGGTATCTTTGGAAAGATATCATAATTGTCATCATAAAGAGCGCTTGTCAATAATATCATAAGTGTTACACCTTGTAGTTTTGTACGTTGAAGTTCGTTAGGTGTTGGTTGTCCTAATCGTGGAAACTGGAGTTATATTCTAGCATGTACAAGATTATATGTGCCTACATTATGGCTATGAGGGATTAATTTCATGAAATAAGTTATGGAGGGATTTGAGAACAAGCAAATTAAGGAATTGAGTTTGTCCGAACTTTGGGAAAATTTGGCAAAATTTTGGACAGGAATTTTGGTCCAATTTGAGAGAGGTATATCTCCTAGAATATGAGGAGTTTTTGTGTGTTTATTTTATCCAAATTGAAGTTCATTGAGTCTAGTTTCCAACGCAATAAATCGTTCATCAATGTGACATCAGAGTAAAAAGTTATGGGTGTTTTAAGACAGACTGCTTGGGCAGAACATTTTGACGGATCAGTTTGACGGGCCGCAAAATTTTTTGATGCCCATCAAATGGTATTTTCCCAACGTAAAACAGTCACAGTGAGCCATGTTTGGCTGGGCAGTTTAACGAAGTATTTTGACGGACCGTAGGAATTTTGACGGTCCGTCAAAGTGGGCATAGGATTGCCCGACGGGATTTTAAGTTATGCTTTATATATTTCATTCCCCTTCAGTTGGACATTTCATTTTCCCAAATCAGATCCAAGAGCTCTAAAAAAAACCCTCTCTTCAACTCCATAAACTAATCTAATCCAAATCCAAGAGAATTAAGAGATTCAACTGCTAAGAAGCTTGCTAGGGCTTGTGGAACTCAAGTTTTCCTTGGGTATTGATGTTAGGGTTTTTCACTTTGGTGGATTAATTTGATCTAAGACTTGTTCTTGTGTGATTAAAGTAAGTTTTCACATCTCTTGCATATGGTTAAGGTTGTTTGATTGTTGTAGCATTTGGTTGAAAGAAGAAAAAGGTGAAAATGGAGTTCAAGTATGAATTTGAGCATATTATGAACTATATGTTAATTTGAATTGTAATTCTCGGCATGTTATGAGTATAATCTTGTTGTGGGTGATACTAATGATGTTGGGGAAGTGTCGTATGTACATATATATGGTGTTGTGTTGTAGTTATTGTTATGAATGAGCATGGAAAGGAGTTTTTGGGATTGAATGATGCTTAACTTGAATGAAACCTGTTAATTATGGTATTGCTAATGATGTCGTTGTTGATTGAGAGTTGTTTTGGAATTAGTAGAAGTAAATGAAATAGGGGAAATGCTGCCCAATTTTCGCTAGCTTACTAATTATATATACTAGTTTGGGTCTTTGAGACCTAACCATGCTATGAACCCTCCTAAATGTAGATCCTTCGGGCTTCAGAAGAGAACGTTAAGTAGCTAAGAAGACATAAAGGTATGTAAGGCTAACCCTTCTTTCTTAAGGCATGATCCCATTGTAGTATACCTTCACGTGAATTCCATAATGTCTTCCAAGATGACTTCATTCCTAGAATCACTAAAGCTCATGATTCTTGATATTCTCACGATACCATTGGTCTCATCCAATGATAGTTGATCCTTTAAGGAAGCATATAATGAAAATGATGATGATGTTGATGATACTTATGTACTCCTATGTGTGTGTGTGTATATATATATATATATATATATATATATATATATATTATGACTACTAGGAACACCGAGCTTATATGGCTAGGTATGATATTTTTCGCGTGCGCACCACTGCAGTTGGGGACGGATAACACTGAGCCTTGGTAGGGCCAGGTATGTATAACACCGAGCCTTTTCATGGTCGGGTATGTGAAACACCGAACTTCTATGGTCGGGTATGGTACTACTATATATGTAAGTGTATGTAATGGAAGGTTCCCATTAGAAAAAGGGTAAGTAAATATGATGAACGTCGCTAGAGGTATAAATGGCTCTATCATCCCATGACTCTTTAATCTTATGTTATTTTTCATGCTTCTATTATGATATTAATTATGCCTTACATACTCAGACATTGTTCGTACTGATGTCCTTTTGTTTGTGGATGCTGTGTCATGCCCGCAGGTGGACAGGGAGATAGACTTGATCCTTAGGTTGCTTATCCAGAGACTGCTTAGAGGAGCTTCATTTGATCTGTCCAGTCTATATGATGTTACATGTTCTTCTTAGAGGCTCGTAGACAATTATGTACAGTAGATGTTTTTTTGCCTTGTCGACTCATATTTTTGTATATCGTTTTGTTAGCGTTGTCGGCTTGTGTATATGTATATTTTCATAGTTGTTGATGTTTTTATGGAAGTTCCATAGCTCGATGGAAAGTGTATTATTGATGCATAGAGATTATGAGAAAGCTATGTGGCTCACCTAGTTATGTTTGGGAAAGTATGGTGAGAGGTGCCTGGTGGGTTAGTTTCGGGTGCCCGTCATGGCCCTCCAGTTGGGTCGTGACAATAAGAATAATGGGAATCATAAGCTTCTAGCAACTTTAGAAGTAAGGATATTATGGATTTTGTGTGAGGATTTATAACGAAAGAATCATGCCTTAAGAAAGAAAAGGTTAGCCTTAACATACCTTTACGACTCCTTAATTACTTAACGTTCTCCTCCCAAGTTCACAAATCTACATTCAAGAGGGTTCATACTAAGGTTAAGTCTTGAAAACTCTCTTAAGTTCAACTAGAGTAACTAAAGAACTAACAAAATTTGGGCAGCACTTCCCCTATATTGTCGATTCCCACCAATTACCAAAACAACTCCCAAACAACAACAATAACACTAACAACTCCATATTTAAGGAATTATATAAAATTTACGCCTATAACTCTCCAAAACTTCCTTCCAAATTTTGTTCACAACCAACAATTATAACACAATGCCCCATTACCTTTCCTACCACAATTTCCTTCACATTTATGGCTTACTAATCTCTAAATCAACTCATTATAAGGAGTAAAGAGAGAACCTACCTCAATCTTGGAGAACCCTAGATCCCTAGCTTTGTTTCAACCCATAAAAATTAACTTAGGAGCAAAGATCATCATCACCCATGGACTAACTTAGGGTTTCAAAGCTCGATTCTTACTTGAATTTGGCTTAAGAAGGGTATGGATATATAGAGAGGGTAGAGAGAGTTTGAAGGGTCTAGAATTTTCTGATTTTTGGTGTAACAAATGATCCGAGTCATGGCCTTTTAATATATATAGGATAGAAAAAATTTCCACCGCCTGCGGTTCGACGGTTCGTCGACCAGTCGACAGTCCGTCGACTTGACCATCGAGTTGCTGTGCTACAAGACCCATATTTTTCAGGTTTATTTCTCCTCCAATCTTCCGATACTTGCGGTACACAACTTGAACTGCCGCATATGTGTAATAATCATGTAGAATCCATTATAACCTTGGCAACAACCTCACTTGCTAACTTCATATCAACTATCTTACGGCGAAACACAACATGTGAAATACGGGTACAAAAATTGAAGCGGTCATGGGACCGCCAAAGCTGTGCCGCTGAAGTGGTTTGCTGGTAGCGGAAGCTGGTGTCGGGCAGTTAATTAAATTAAATGAAATGTTGAAAGCTCTATGTCCCTCATTTGTTACTATTCTGAAATCTGAGTTGTTGGGGGATTTTCAAGGTGATTCTTAGGGCGAAATCTTAGTGGTAAGTCCTTCTATCTCCTTTATTATTCCATAATTTCATTATCATCTTAGGATTCCATTATCATGCTAGTTCACTAAGAATTCTAGAATTAAAAGAAGGTTCAATGAGTTCTTCTTCTAGGATTTGTAACCTTAATTTATTGGTTGGGTTAGCTTCTTTAAGCATGGAATTGATGATTAGAATCCTTTATTTTAGAATTCCTTCCTAATGAGTGGCTAATTTATGGAATTGGAAGTTAGGGGTTATACCCAAATTTGGAGGTTTTGCCTTGAATCCGAATTTAAGTAATATGTTGGTTATTCTAGCTTGATATTGATGGGAATTGATCACCTAGAACTTTAATTTCATGTTGGAACCTTTAGATTCCTAATTCCACCCTTCTAGTTCATAAAACCCATTCCATAGGTTGGGATTTGGGTCTTGAATAGAAGTAAGGTTTGATCGATGTTCTTCTTGATTATTCCTTGATTCGAATGTTCTTAGACTTTCTTTATCTGGAGGCTCAAAGGAAAGGAAAGGCTAAGGTGTGATTGTGGAGACCTTGTTGTTCGGCCTTCCAGGTAGGTTACGGTTTACCGTATAGTGAGACTTTGTTTAGCGAAGCATATATTTAGATGATTTTGTCGGAGAATGCATGTAAACCTTCAGGTGTGAAGTTGGGTTGGATATTTTTTTAGGTTGGGCCTTGTTGTGTGATTAGGGTTAGCCACCTCATTGTGTTGTCACTTATCTTGTTCTATTATTGTTGGCTCAATGCCATGTGGAGATAGTAGATATTAAAGACTATTGATATATCATGATTATGATATTTTAGTATGTTACATGTTGTCGTTTGAGATAAGGATAGTGATTCTATTATGGCTTATTGTGTAGCCTTTTCATGATATTGTTGGTGTGCCCATGCGTGGTAATTTTTATATTGATTTAATTATTGACATTGAACTCATACATTGCACGCATTCTCATCCTTCATGATATACTGCTGATACACTAATGATACTTAAGAAAATACTGTTATGAGCTGGGCTCAGTTGGATGAGAGTGACCTGAGAATCGATGTCCGATGTTTATCCCGGAATCGAGGATGCGCGCTGGTAGCGATTGCCGAGATGCCATTTTCCATCATCAGAGTACATGTGTACGGTGCATATGCATTGCATTCATACTTCATACATTATTTCATTGCATTATACCATAGCTTCTATTACGATATTCTTGTAATGTACTTGTGATATACGGACTTGGATTGAATATATTAGGAATTGGCATATTTGGGTTTAGATGCTATAACATAGGTGATGACGTGTACTTGATTACTGGCTCGTGTTTGACTTATACCTTGTTGTTTTACCTGTTTATCTTACTTTATTACCTTGATATATGTTAGCTAATCTTAGTCTGCCTATAATACCTATCAGTACTTGTTTTTTATACTGACCTGCACTTGCTGCATTTCTTTACAAATGTAGAGTTGCAGGTGGGTTCGACCTCTACTCCTCGTGACTGACAGTAGTTCGAGGGTTGTTGCTTAAAGTCTTTTAGGGTGAGCTCGGACATTCGCCACCTTGAAGATTCTTCCTTTATGTATGTCTTATTTGATATTTTGAGACATATTGAGACTTTTGATGTATCACTATTGGAGGCTCTTGTATGACTAGACAGATTTTGGAGTGGTTTTGATGTATCTCCGCATTATTTATCTATTATTGTGTCAGACTTACATATTTCTATCTCTTCTGCTTATTTATTTATTTATTTATTTATTTATTTATTATTTCATGTCTTTAAGATTGTTGGGATAAAGGTTCGCCTACCGAGGTGGGAAAGGTAGCGAAATTGGGTCGTGACTTTAAAGCTATTTAGCAGATAGTAAATTAAAAATCATCTAAGTACTCCAAATGTGAGGAAACAATGTTTAAGAAATTAAAGAAGACTTTTGAATCTTGTGGTCTTGATTTAAAGATATGTAGAATGTACTAAAATGTCCTTCAATCTTGTGATCTTAAATATGACATTTGAAAAGTTGAATCAAACAACAACATACCCAGTTAAATCCCACAATGTGGGGTCTAGGGAGAGTAAAGTGTATGCAAACCTTACCCCTACCTCAGGAGGTAGGGACACTGTTTCTGAAAGACAAAAATTGAATCAAAGAGTTGCCAAAAAAAGAAATAATTATCTTCTTTGAAACTAATTACAAATGAAAGTAAAACAAACAAAACGAAACTGAGGGAATACAATATATCAAGGCATCCTTAAAAACTCCACTGAATAGCTCCTCAATAACTATTTGGCCAGTTCATTTGTGAATGTTGAGGCCGTTGATACACATTGGCGGTTGGTCCAACCATATCAACTGGACAAGCTATAGCTTGATACTTCTACAGAAGTTAATGAAAATTTGATGTTGTAACTGCAGAAGAATTCAAGACAACTTGGTAATTCATTGAACCAATATTGAAGAACTGATGTAGTGGATTTATGGTTCCTCGTCGTCGCCTTCCTCGATGCACTACAAAAAAAAAGGAATTATCGACCAATTATAACTCTTGTCACTCAACGAGAGTACTCAAAAAATTAATAAGGATCTCTTTTCTTTATAAAACTTGTTTTCCCTACTCCCACCAGAAAAGTCAATTTCTTGATTATTAAGGAATGTTTTTAGAGAAATATGAAAAAACATTAAATAGAAATTACTCAGATTTAAGTTCATAAATCAACAACATGAAAATAAAACAAATAATGAAACTAATGATATCTTACTTGATTAGTTCACACCTCTTCTTCTCTATGAAGGCAAAGTATTCAATGTTGATGAAGAAAAGTGCTAATAGTTAAGGGTTTTTATAGAAAAATTAATGACAATTATGGTGACCAAATTAATAACTTGCATATAATGGAATCTCATTTTATTCCTGTTATTAATGATTCTTGTAATATATATTTTTTATGGAAAGGATTCTTGCAAATCTAACCTAATCAACCTAAACTGGTAAGTTATTAAAATCTCTTACACTTTTTTGTATTAGGAAAAGAATTGTTTCACCTTGCCTCTATGAAGTTTTCAAAATAGAAGGCAGCTTTTAGAACCAAGTTGTTTATTTAGTGTTTAAATATGATTTCCAAATTATATACATTGTCAGTGTAACGACTTTTTATATTATCAGTCATTTTTAATTGTTATAGTAGATAACATGTCTAATAATTTAGATCAGAAATATTATTCACACTAACATTGTATAAAACTTAAACTCCTAACTAATATCCACCAACGTCTGATGGTGTAAATATTTTTTACAAAATAAGCCACTTTCACTTGTTATCAAAGGTAACCGCCCTATTGTCAAAGTTCTAAATTTTATTTTTCCTTTTAAGGGGGTTTAAAATGTCACACCTTAAATTTTAACTTGTATGTTTCTTGTCAAGGGAATTCAAAAATATATGTATAAAGTTTTGTTTGTACCTATATACTCAGTATAATTACCGTCTTCCTTACATATGCTACGCTACTGCATGATGATATTCCACGTCACAAAACAATCAAATATTTCTATGCATAAACTTCCTTTAAACTAGAGTTTTACCAGAAATCTAACACAACATATTAGGTGGGGACAAATCTAACTTGTAATTTATGGTTAACGTAAGCTTATATAGCTTTTATCCAAAATATATTTATATATTTATTTACAATTTGTTTGTCTTACTTTTCTTTTTAGTCCGTTTAAAATAAATGTATCTTTCCTTTTTTGGCAACTCTTCAGTTTCAACTTTCGACATGACATGTTATGACCACAAGATTAAAAAGCAGTTTGATACATTCTATATATCTTTAGTTTAAGACCAGAAGATTCAAAAGTCTTCTTTACTTACTTAAACTCTATGTCAAATAAAAACCAGACAAACAAATTGAAAGGAAGAGAGTATATTAAGATATCCAAATTGGATAGTACCATCGTACTAATGCTATCTCTCGACAAACTCACTAGTCTGTCGATACCATGATCTTTTCGCATGATGCATAATATTGTTATTTAATATACTGAAAAGGGTAAAAAATGCCCTTAACGTATTAGACAAGCTCACAAATGTCATCTTTCCACTTATTGAATTAAAATTGCCCCACCTTCCACTTATTGGATTAAAAAAATGCCCTTAACGAATTTGAAATGTCTTAAAAAATCCCTTAATGGAATTGAAAATATAAGGAGGAAAGAGAAAATAAATATTTTGTTTTCTTTGTTTTACACATTGTAATTTAAATCCTTTGCCCCGGCTAATCAAAATTGGCATCGTGTATGGCTGGTCAAATGGGAAAATTCTTCACATCTAGAGTTCTTGATTCTCAAGATTCAAACCCAAAATTTCTAGTTAAGGATAGAAATATCGCATTTATTTCACCACCCCCTCTTTGCGGTGATAATGAAATTATTTCTACATAATTTGTTAAAACCATCATAGAACGAGTAGTTTAAACGTGTTGATCCTTGACAAAATGACACAGAGGAAAGTCATCATATGAATTAATGATCGTAAACCAGTTCACAGTGAATTCAACCTGCAGATTAATTCATTCATAAGTCAAAAATTTCATATTAATGGTTAATGTGTGTCAATGAACCAAAAACAAAAACAAAACAAAAAAACAAAAAACAAAATAATCATGTCAAAGAATCTAAGATGAGGCGAAACAAAGATAAAACAGCAAACAAAGGGTGCAATATCTATGACAACTACATTAAGTTATACCATTTTAAACAAAAAATTAATAAAAAATAGTTACCAAGCAGTTCCGCTTGTTATTGATAATTGGGGTCGAAGCAAAACCCCTCCAATTTTCCCTGTTTTCCAAGTTAAAATGTCATGTGTTTAATTAAACTTTAATAAAATTTCATATAAGTGTGTCATTAATAGAAAGGTAATTTTAAGCTCAAAAACAACATTAGAGGGAATCTCGAACCAATAGGTGGAAGGAGGGCAATTTTTGTGTCAATTCTAGATACGTTAAGGGCAATTTCGATTCAATAAATAGAAGGAGGGGCAAATTTGATTCAATAGGTGGAAGGATGACATTTTCTAGACTTTCTTAATAGGTTAATGGAACTTTTTTATCCTTTTTCATTTTATACATGGTGTAATCGCCTATATATTTCAAAGAAGTCTATGAATTCTAAAACTAGAAGAAGCCATTGAGTTAAGAATCTTCATCAAGATTTGTTTCCCACGCCTTTAGTATAGATATATAAATCTCCGAAAGGAATGTATGTAATCTAAAGTTTAAGGGCAAATTTCATATACTATCTCTGACGTAATACGAACAAATTTTTATTCATATGTTTTGCATTCGTCAACCCTCAATTCAGTAATAGTAACTCAAATGTGATGAAACAATATTAAGGTATTACAATATATCAAGGCATCCCTAAAAACACGTTGCTTCCCTAGAAACTCCAATGAAAAAAGCTACTCAATAACTACTTGGCCAGTTCATCTGTAAATGCTAAGGCCATTGATAGACATTGGCAGTTGGTCCCTCCCTATCAACAGGACCAGCTATCCGAGGCTACAAAATTCAAAAGCCAAGAAAATTGAATTTGGTTGCTTAAATAAGCTAAAATTTACATCATTTTATACGTAGAGACGAAAGTCATTGAGAATAATGGTTAGGAAGATGTTATCCGAAAAGTTTATCAATTATACAGCAAGGTTTCTACTAGAAAAATAATTATCTCAAAGCTTGTTAATTCCCTTAAACCTTTCCCTTGCATATATGACAACAACAGGAGTTTGACTACATGGAATATGCAAGGGGAAGGTTCGAGCAGTATTTGTTGAGAAAGCACGAATTCTTGGGTGCCATGTGAATGAGCAAGCTCTTTCAATTGGTGCTTACCTGCTTCATTGGACTGCTTAACTGCAGAAACTTCTGCTCTCCCCATGGATGTGATCTCAGCTTGCTCTTCTGAAACTGAAGCTGTTAAAACGTGAGTAAATTGAACAGGAAGAACATGGCATACGTCTGTAGAAGATGCCGGCGCATCAGATGCTTCGATGTCACCCTGCAAATCGGAGACAACATTTCCTGGACCGTGTAACTCAATATGTAGTCCATGTACAGGGATAACAGTCTTAGGAATACTGTCAGAGACATTTGAATTTTCCTCATTCTGTAACGACCTAGTCGGTCAGTCGTTTTGAGAATCGATGCTCTAGTTTGTGTGTCATCTATTCCAAAAGGTCCGTTATAATTATTTTGACTTGCTACCCAAATTTGAAGTCAAACTATCATTTGGTTCACTTCATGTGAAGGTTTCACTTTGAAAATGTTATATCCCGTATTTTTATACGTCAAATTATTCACAAGCTAATCGACATAAGTTAAGGACGGGATTATTTTTGGATATGAAATAGGAACTTTTAATTTTCAATTTTAATTAGTACACGAATTGCTTATAAATTTTATTTAGTGTAGAAATATTATTGGAGATTAAGCACTAATTAATTATGATTAGATTATTAAGTAGGGATTAGTGATTAATTAAAGTTAATTAATTTAATTATGGTTGTGGGCCCCACCCGAAAAAAATAAGTCAAGAAATCAAAATTGATGAGTCATAGGGGAGTAGAACGTGTCAATTTGAGGGACACCATATATATGTAAAGTTGGATGAACGACTTAGCAAACTAATTTCATTTCACCAAAGTTAAACTTAAAAAAAGGGAGGAACATTTCCATGGCTACTCTCGGCCAGCCATGGATGGAGGAAAAATATATTTTTATTGCTATTTTGGTTAAGTTTCAAGTGATTTGTAAGTTCAAGGAGGTGATAGCAACATTGGATATTGAATTGAGGAAGAAGAAATAGTGAAATTGGAACAAATAAGTGTAGAAATTCCTCCGAGTAAATTAAGGTAAGATTTTCTTATTTTGTGGTATAATTGTATTAATGGTGTTGTAATGGAAGGATTAAAATTGGATTGGATGAAATTGGAAGTAAGAAATTGCATGAATCGTTGATGTTAGGAGTTGTAGTTGTTATATGGCAATTGTTGGGTTGAAAGAATTACAAGTATGATTTATGTTCATATGTTGTTGTTCGTGTTGTGGTCATGTTGTCGTTGATGTGGATTCTAAATATGGAAGGAAGAAGTGTATAACGTATCGTATACAAAGCGTATGTTGGTTTGTTTGGAGTATAATCTTAAAACGTTAATGATTTGGATTGGAAAAGGATTATGAAGGGTTGTTGGGTTGTTTGGGTTGTTTATGGGCTGAATTGTAAGGGTTTTATATGCATATCTCTATTATTGTCATTGTTGGTATTGCTGTGATAACAAGAGGTTAATTGGAAGTTCGGGTTAGGTGAGTATATAGAAGAAATGCTGTCCGATTTCCGTTAAGTCCTTAACTAATGAAAACCCTAATCAAGAAAGTATAAGTTAAAGAATGAGTCCTATAAGTAATTGGTTACTGATTTATAAGCTAGGAAGTATAGTTTACTAACGATAGCGTACTTTCATATTAAATAGGCTAAAGGGGCGACGAAGTGAACGGGATTACGATTAACCTTTAACAGGTATGTAAAGTTAACCCTTCTTTCTTTTTGGCATGATCTTTATGAAATGAACGGACGATGTGAATATGATTCCAAAGGAGTTCCTATTCTTAGAGCCACTAGGATGGCTAATGTCCTTGATTTCCAAAAGCTATTTCATTATGTCTTGATACGTGTATATGATTCCAGAAGTTCTATTTGGATATAATCCATAGTGATATTCGAAAGGTACTTGATATGACTATTGTCTTGATTTTCAAATGATGGTTCGTTTTGATTATTCTATTGAGTCTCAAATATGATTTAATTTGCATATGGTTGCTCACTACTCTACTCGTGCATGCCTCAACATATCTTTCACTGAGTCCCGGGCCAGGATACGTTTTCGTGCACAGTTTCACTGCATTGTTCACCGAGTCCCTCACTAGAGGGCCGGGATATGATATATATATATATATATATATATATATATATATATATATATATATATATATATATATATATATATATATGATGGTGTTATGATGTGACGGTGTTATGATGTGTTTATGGCACCAAGGATTGTATGTGGCGACCTTATTCACCGAGTCCCATAATGGGCCGGTATGATATATGATATTGACATGCATGATTTATGTTTCAAAAGGCAAGTGTTTTGGTATTCTGGATGTTATACTTGTCTCCTGTACTCCCTATTTTAGTATGATTCCCTTTACTGTATTTTATGCTTTATATACTCAGTACATATTCCGTACTGACCCCCTTTCTTCGGGAGGGGGGGGGGGGGGGCTGCGTTTCGTGCCCGCAGGTACAGATAGTCGGTTTGGTTACCCTTCAGCATAGGACTCCTACTCAGCTGTCTTGGAGAGTTCCGTTGTTCCGGAGCCTAGACTTTTGGTACAGATCTTATGATGTATACGTATATGTTTATCAAGGGGTACGGCAGAGCCCTATCCCGTCATATTTTGCTATCGATACTCTTAGAGGTCTGTAGACATATGTGTGGGTTGTGTATAAGTTCTGTTCAGCTGTGTCTATACGATGTGCTATGATATGATGTTCGTCTGTAGTGACAGCCTTGTCGGCTTGCATATGATATTGATATGTAGTGGCAGCCCTGTCGGCTTGCGTATCATTTTATGATTTGATTAGTTGTGACTCCTCAGGAGACAGTTTATCTGGATATATATATATATATATATATATATATATATATATATATATATATATATATATATATATATATATACGTGTCGACATTATGAACCTTGGAGTTCTTTTGCAAGTTTCCATATTGTTCTTAGATTCAGTTTGACTATATCCAACAGGTACGTACGAGTGTCCAGGTCGGGCACTAGTCATGGCCCACGGGGTAGGGTCGTGATAAAAGTGGTATCAGAGCAGTTCATCCTCGGAGTGTCTACAGACTGTGTCTAGTAGAGTCTTGTTTATCGGTGTGTCGTGCACCACATCTATAAACAGGAAGCTACAGGACATTTAGGATGTTACCTTCCTTTCATATCTAAGATCGTGCGATAGAGCCCAGCCATAGGAAATGAAATCCCTTTCACTAACCCTTGATTTCAGCTGAAGAACGACATCGACAGAAGAAAGTGACTGACGATAGTGGAAGTTACAAAGTACGCAGGTAAGCAACGATGCTAAAGATGCATGTCGGATAAGGTAAGAATATTGAAGTATAATTGACATGTAAAGTTGAAGAATGAGAGGGGAGGTAGATAGGAAGGTATAACAGGACAGATCGTTAAAGGATCAGGTACATCTCGAGTTGCGATATGTGAGGTAAGTTTCGACACCTTTATACTTTTTACTTGAAATTAGGAGCCCTCTGTGGCTATGACATGATATGATATATACGTATATATGTTGGCCCTGTGAGACATTGTTGGTACTTCCTGCGTGCAGGTTTTGGGATAGTAAGAAGTACAGAGGAAACTCTGCCCAAATTTTCCCAGAAATAGAAAAAAAGAGAATGAGATATAGGTTCATAATGTGTCTTGAAAGTCGATACCGATAGGGTAAATTTATTATGTTGGATTAAAGATTTAAGAGATACCCTCCATGTCATCCGTAAAAGGCACCATTCTTACTGGGGAAATTTTATTTCGAAGAAGTATATATGAGCAACAAAGTTTGGAATTCATTTACGGACCAGAATACTTTCCAGCCACATTTTTACCTTAGAAAAGCTCATATTGAAGGGCAAAAACGTCCAACAATTAAGTTTCACTTCATTGGAAGAATACAGAGCATACATCAAGTAGTTTATGAACTAAATGATTCGTTCATGACTCAAGAATAAATCTTGAGATAAACCATGTGAATCAAGCACTAGAAGTCCTGTGGTGCTTGTCGGATTCTAGTTTTTCTTCTGTTGGTGGTTGATGAATGCCTCATGGTGACGTTTTATTAGTTCTTAATAAACTAATTGGAGATGGAATTTGTGGGAGGAAAACTCAAACTTGTGGGCTGTCTAGGATCATGTGTTTCATATGTTGTTGATGAAATGCTAGGATAACTTAGAAGGGCTTGTGACACTAAGGAATGATTTAGAAAAAGGTGACAAATATGAGGGTATTGATAAGATAGCTTGTGAGATATTAAGGATAAGATTGGTCAGAAGGGGTAAAAGGCTAAGTACGCCTACTCCACAGAGTGTAATTAAAACATAGTAAGAATCGTGAATAAGGTTAAGAAGTGTTACGTTATAGGATGGATTACGAACAGGATGTAATGTGAATACCATAAGGATTGTCATAGAAATGAGTAAAGCCTAGCAAGGAAGTAACTAAAGTATGATGTGATCAGTGTGAAACGGAAAAGCAAATATATAAATCCTATAGGGAAAGTTAGAATAGAGATCAAGTGGTAGCGAAAGTGAAAGCGAGCACAAGAAGAGAAGAAGTTAATAGAAAGAAGAAGATAAGAAGAAAGCGAGTGGGATTACAGTGTAGCGATGCGTTATGACGTGTATAGTTGAGAAAATGAGTAATATAAGCGACAGAATTGTGAAGGACCGAACTAAGGGAAGATGAGCAACGAGACAGAATGAATGCCAGAAATGGCTGGTATGATAAGAACAAATAGGGATGAACAGAATATGTTTTGAAAATGAGAAAGGGGTTATGTACAAAGTAGTGTTTTCTGAAGGATACAGGAGTAGCATGAGATTCCTCGTACACAAAATAAAAGATGGACAAAGACTGGAGAAGCGAAAGGAATACTAAAGGAAGCACTCAAGACAGACGTAATTGATTGAGTATGAGTATAGGATAAAAGGGAAATATATAGCTACAAACTTAAGGTGTAGTACGACGAGAAGGTGGTAAGACAAGACCACTATTAAAATGAATTTGATATGATTTTGAGTAAGTCAGAAGTTAGCGTTGGGTATACAACAAAGGTGAAAGAGCATGAGGCATAAAGGAGTACTACGTGTATGTGACTTCACCTCGGAAATAGTGAAATCCTTAAAGGACAAGGATTGTGGATTTGCGAAACAACTGACGTATTGTGAATTTAATAGAAGAAACAGATGATATCCGTTGGGATAAAGATAGTGTTATAGGAAAGCTTGGGACGCTTATCATCAGAATATAAGTGCTACCTAATTGAGAATTTGAAACGACTATAAGCACTAGCTAATTACTGATCGGAATAAATGGAATGTGGCTTTGGATAAATAGTTACATTAATTATATTACTCGAGTACCAACCATCAGATAAGATTTTGTACTATATATCGAGAGTTCTCATCGCTTCGTGATTTAGTTAAGGTTTCGTACGTGGGGAATCAAAGTTATAAATGATAAAGAAAAGACATGGATATGGTATAAGTACAACCCCAAAGGGGGGAAGCGGGTGAAAGCAAAGTAAGTATAAATAGAAACAATTGACACCGAAATATATTTGATATAGATGCTTAAATTTCAATTGAGATCCCTTGCTGAAACGAGTTAATAAGCTCTGATAGCCAGCAATGAATGGATAGAAGACAGGATGGTATTTGAGACAAGACTAAGGATCATTTGTAAAGATTCTATATAATATGACATTAGAAAGTGAATACTTATACAAAGGAAGAATACGACAAGAAAATGGTAACGAGTAGCTTAAGAGATATTATAAAGGATAGCAACGCTATACTGGATTAGAGGTTTAGGCGTTGGCAATGGGGTTGCTTGCTAATGATACTGTAACTTTTAAGTAGCAAAGGAGGAAGGACAGGAAATCTCCTATAGTAGGATATGAGAAAATAAAATGGTGAATAAAGAAAGGGGAAGGAGCATGACAAGATAGACCGCAAGTGAGTTTTAGTACAAATAAGATATGCAAAACAGAATGAACCATGAGAGGGGAAAACTATGACTAAGATTGGATATACTCTATACAAGTTGTACAAGAATAGTTATGCAATCTACGAATATTTCTATGCTAAAAATGAGACCAAGCGAGTACATGATAAGAAGAGTAAGGATTTAGTAATAACAATGTGGTTACGATATTTTGGATACATTAGGGAAAGGTGTAAGATGGTTTGAACCCAAGTACCGAGATGAAATTAATACTGAGGGCAAAAGCCATAGTTAAGGACTAGTTATATCAATTGAAAGATATAAGAGAAGAATATAGGGTCTGCATAAAGACTAGCGAGGCGACGCTAAGGTATTTTCCGGGCTGATTTGAGCACCTACGCATGCTCTTGTAAAGATGCAATAGGATGTGTGATAGGAGAACTAAGAGCAAATTTGAGTAAAGGGGCAATAGAAGAGTTTGAGTCAAAAATAAAGAAACGACACGAGATAATATGCCTAAAGTATTGCCAGTTAGGTTAAGGGAAATTACGAAATAATTTAACCGAGACAATCAGAACAAGTGAGTTACGTGATGACAGTGAAGTTATAATATGAGGGAACTCTAGCGCTATTTGATAGCCAACCCTAAAGATCGAGATCAAGAACTAAAAGCAAGTGATAGTTAAAAACCTTTAAAAGAAAGTCAAAAAGTGAAACATGATGCTGAAGATTCCAGAATACAGACTGTAACAGCAGAGTAAAGAAAGGTTATCGGGGTAGAATAATATTACACTCTGGGAAATTTCGTTTTATCCGTAGAATATGTGAAGGGTCTACAAGTACCGGAGGTATGAAATACTCCAAGAATTGTAAAGTCTAATAAATCAATGAGGGATGTCTGCACGTTACAAGGTCTTACTTAAAGATTAGAAGTAAAGTGAAGTGAACGATACATCATCTTAAGGGAGTAACTGTAGAAAAAGGAAGAGTCGAGTCATGACTACGTGCACCATAAGTACAAGTCCGAATCAATCAGTAACAGTACAACTGAACAGTATGTAGACAAGAGAGACAGTAACATTTCAGCAGAAGAGCTCGCAATACAATTGACAACCGACTGCGAAATAAAGAGGAGAGTAAAGACAATGACATGGAATTATTACCTCGGGAAGCAAAAAAAAAAAGGAAATATTACAGGAATGGTTACGTAGAGATATGAAATGCATTATAACAGGTTGAAGGAAATCGACCAATGAAAGAGGCATGTGAGGAGTATAATTCAGTAAGAGAACATTTAAGAAAATATTGGGAGCCCGGGACTAGTTTAACATTCGAGGACGAATGTTCTAAAGGGGGGAAGGATGTTATATCCCGTATTTTTATACGTCGAATTATTCACAAGCTAATCGACATAAGTTAAGGACGGGATTATTTTTGGATATGAAATAGGAACTTTTAATTTTCAATTTTAATTAGTACACGAATTGCTTATAAATTTTATTTAGTGTAGAAATATTATTGGAGATTAAGGACTAATTAATTATGATTAGATTATTAAGTAGGGATTAGTGATTAATTAAATTTAATTAATATAATTATGGTTGTGGGCCCCACCCGAAAAAAATAATAATAATAAGTCAAGAAATCAAAATTGATGAGCCATAGGGGAGTAGCACGTGTCAATTTGAGGGACACCATATATATGTAAAGTTGGATGAACAACTTCGCAAACTAATTTCATTTCACCAAAGTTAAACTTAAAAAAAGGGAGGAACATTTCCATGGCTGCTCTCGACAGCCATGAATGGAGGAAAAAAATATTTTTATTGCTATTTTGGTTAAGTTTCAAGTGATTTGTAAGTTCAAGGAGGTGATAGCAACATTGGATATTGAATTGAGGAAGAAGAAATAGTGAAATTGGAGCAAATAAGTGTAGAAATTCCTCCGAGTAAATTAAGGTAAGATTTTCTTATTTTGTGGTATAATTGTATTAATGGTGTTGTAATGGAAGGATTAAAATTGGATTGGATGAAATTGGAAGTAAGAAATTTCATGAAATCGTTGATGTTAGGAGTTGTAGTTGTTATATAGAATTGTTGGGTTGAAAGGATTACAAGTATGATTTATGTTCATATGTTGTTGTTCGTGTTGTGGTCATGTTGTCATTGATGTGGATTATAAATTTGGAAGGAAGAAGTGTATAACGTATCGTATACAAAGTGTATGTTGGTTTGTTTGGAGTATAATCTTAACACGTTAATGATTTGGATTGAAAAAGGATTAGGAAGGGTTGTTGGGTTGTTTATGGGCTGAATTGTAAGGGTTTTATATGCATATCTCTATTACTGTCATTGTTGGTATTGCTGTGATAACAGGAGGTTAATTGAAAGTTCGGGTTAGGCGAGTATATAGAGGAAATGCTGCCCGATTTCCGTTAAGTCCTTAACTAATGAAAACCCTAATCAAGAAAGTATAAGTTAAAGAATGAGTCCTATAAGTAATTGGTTACGGATTTATAAGCTAGGAAGTATAGTTTACTAACGATAGTGTACTTTCATATTAAATAGGCCAAAGGGGCGACGAAGCGAACGGGATTACGATTAACCTTTAACAGGTATATAAAGTTAACCCTTCTTTCTTTTTGGCATGATCTTTATGAAACTAACGGACGATGTGTATATGATTCCAAAGGAGTTCCTATTCTTAGAGCCACTAGGATGGCTGATGTCCTTGATTTTAAAAAGCTATACATTATGTCTTGATACGTGTATATGATTCCAGAAGTTCTATTTGGATATAATCCATAGTGATATTCGAAAGGTACTTGATATGACAATTGTCTTGATTTTCAAATGATGGTTCGTTTTAATTATTCTATTGAGTCTCAAATATGATTTAATTTGCATATGGTTGCTCACTACTCTACTCGTGCATGCCTCAACATATCTTTCACTGAGTCCCGGGCCAGGATACGTTTTCGTGCACAGTTTCACTGCATTGTTCACCGAGTCCCTCATTAGAAGGCCGGGACTCAGTGAAAGATATGTTGAGGCATGCACGAGTAGAGTAGTGAGCAACCATATGCAAATTAAATATATATATATATATATATATATATATATATATATATATACCATCCTTGGCGCCATAAACACATCATAACACCGTCACATCATAACACCATTATATATATAATGGTGTTATGATGTGACGGTGTTATGGTGTGTTTATGGCGCCAAGGATGGTATGTGGCGACCTTATTCACCGAGTCCCATAATGGGCCGGGTATGATATATGATATTGACATGCATGATTTATGTTTCAAAAGGCAAGTGTTTTGGTATTCTGGATGTTATACTTGTCTCCTGTACTCCCTATTTCAGTATGATTCCCTTTACTGTATTTTATGCTTTATATACTCAGTACATATTCCGTACTGACTCCCTTTCTTTGGGGGGGCTGCGTTTCGTGCTCGCAGGTACAGATAGTCGGTTTGGTGACCCTTAAGCATAGGACTCCTACTCAGCTGTCTTGGAGAGCTCCGTTGTTCCGGAGCCTAGACTTTTGGTACAGATCTTATGATGTATACGTATATGTTTATCAAGGGGTACGGCGGAGCCCTGTCCCGTCATATTTTGCTATCGATACTCTTAGAGGTCTGTAGACATATGTGTGGGTTGTGTATAAGTTCTGTTCAGCTGTGTCTATACGATGTGCTATGATATGATGTTCGTCTGTAGTGACAGCCTTGTCGGCTTGCATACGATATTGATATGTAGTGGCAGCCCTGTCGGCTTGCGTATCATTTTATGATTTGATTAGTTGTGACTCCTCAGGAGACAGTTTATCTGGATATATATATATATATATATATATATATATATATATATATATATATATACGTGATGACGTTATGAACCTTGGAGTTCTTTTGCAAGTTTCCATATTGTTCTTAGATTCAGTTTGACTATATCCAACAGGTACGTATGAGTGTCCAAGTCGGGCACTAGTCATGGCCCACGGGGTTGGGTCGTGACAGGAAATTCCAGCATTCAATTATTTGGATAAATTGTTTACTCTAGGAAAACGTGCTCTGATTGTCAATCTGAAGATTTCGTTAGATTTGAAATATTAGTTATGATCTGTGGAAATTGACTGGGATAATATTAGAGTTCATCTGGTTGGTGTTTGACAATTAAGTCGGTTAATGTTTAATATGCCTATTTATGGTGAAAAGATGGTCACGGGAAGAAATTTGACCTGCATACAAGATTTGTTGTTTCTGTTATCTTTGTTGTGATGTTTATGACTTGTAGGGATGGGTTACTCCATTCCCGAGATGATCGGATGAGGATCGAAGAAGAAAATCTAAGTTTTCAAATTTTGAAGGCTTAAGTTTGAGAAGTTTGACCAAAAGTTGACTTTTGGGTAAACATGTCCGTAATAAATTCTGATAGTTCCATTAGGTCCAGAATGTCATTTATGACTTAGTCGAGTCATTGGTTTGGTTCCCGAGAGGTTCGGGTGTGATTTGGGTGGTTGGTTGAGAAACTAGCTTTAGGTATGATTTGGAGTTGACCACGGTCAATATCGGGTCAAGAGGCCACGGTCAGCATCAGGTCAAGACTTTCTCGTTTGGATGTTTTGAGAGTTCTAGCAGGTTCGTATGATGATTTTGGACTTTTCCACAAACTTTGATTAGATTCCGATGTGTTCTAGATGTATTTGGGTAGTATGGTGTTCGTTTATGGTTTCGAAGCCGTTTTGAGCTAAAATGGTAACATAATGAACAACCGAGCTTTGATTTGTATTTCGATTAAACCGTTAGATCTATATCGTAACTTCAGAACTGTAGCAATAAGAATCACCGTGTTTTGCCATCGTATGAGGGTACCATACAAGGCCTCAGACGGAGCCATCCAAATACTCGACTGTTATTATAAGCAAACTCATCCAAGGGAAAGAATTGGTCCCAATGACCACCAAAATCCTAATGACCACCAAAATCAATCATGCATACTCTCAATATATCCTCCAAAACCTAGATAGTATAATTAGAATGACCATCAGTCTAGGGATGAAATGATATGCTCAACTTGACCCGAGTACCCAACTCTTTTTGCAAATACTTCCAGAAGTAAGAGGTAAACTGAGTCCTTTATCAGAAATGATGAAAATAAGCACCCCATGAAAATAACGGATCTCACGAATATAGATCTTAGCCAGCTTCTCAGAAGTATAAGTCGTCTTAACAGGAATGAAATGAGCTAACTTATTCAAACGATCCACAGTCACCCAAACAGAGTCAAACTTACCCAAAGTCCGTGATCCAGGTCTTTAGCAGAGCGGAGAAAGTGCTCGTGTTCGAGGTTATTTATTGAAATGAGAGGTACATGGACTTCGCAGGTCCCCCATAGGTCATGGATATAAGACTTGATCCTTAGCATGTGTGTATGGTATAAAGAGGAGGCTTGTTTGGGTGGGGGGGGGGGGGGGAGGGATTGCATTGTATGGTATATCGTTACATTTCTATTCATATCATTGGATGTCATTGACTATTTATTCTTGTATGTGATATTGAGTTGTTTCTTGTGGTAAGGAGCCCATATTTATTTGACAGACTTGTGGATTAGATTGCTCCACCTAGGCTTATAACTTGAGGTTTACGAGACATATAATTTGTAACAACCAGTTTGGTCATTATAGTCTTTTCGATACTTTTGACCTTTTCTCGAGCTTGTTTAGCTCACTTTTGACTCGCGGGGACTATTGGCACTCTTCTCGAAGTCGTTGGAGTTGATTTGGATAAGTTTTGGGGAAATTTAGCTTAAAAGCAAAAAATAGTTGACTCGAAGTTGACTTTTGGGTAAACAGATCTTTTTGGGGAATCTGTCGATTTCAAGAGGTCCAATGGATCTTTTATAACTTGTGTGCATATTTGGTTCGGTTCCTAATGCACTCAGATGCATTTTGAGACTTGGGTTGGGAAGTTAGTTTTGAGATATCGGGGGTTGACTTGTCAACGAGACCTTCGATAGGAATTCTTAGGGCATGAGTTTGTTCGTAGCGCATTTTTATGTATATCTGCATATTTGGTTTGCGTTCGAGAGGTTCCGGGATGGTCCCGGGTGTCGATTCCAAGTTTGGAAGACACCAGAAATTTCTGTTGTCTGGTGAGCGTTATAGCGGAGGGGTGACCGCTATAGCGGCTGACGGACAAGATTTCTTATTTAAAAGCCCTAAGTCCCCCATTCATTATTATTTCGACTTAACAACTTTTGAGAGTATTTCAAGGTGATTCTTAGGGAAAAATTCTTGTGGTAAGTCCTTCTATCTTCTTTGCTATTCAATTTTCCTTAATAATCTTAGGATCCCATTATCACGATAGTTTGTTGACAGATTGATGATTTAAAATAGGGTTCAATGAGTTCTTCTTCTAGGTTTCTAAATCTTGATTTCTTGATTGGGTTTGTCACACCCCCGACGAGGAGTATAACAGGCTCCGACCCGTAAGCCGGAGTCACATGACTTAACTGTTACTTGGACAACACCCACCATAACTCAAGAACGTCTGCTTGCGGAAAAAAAGCCAACATAAAGGTATTCAATAAATCAACACACACACACATATATATATATATATATATATATATATATATATATATATATATATATATATATATATATATATATACATGCGGACCGACAAGGTCGCTACAACATCAAGTATATCTTAAAGTCGACAAGGCAATCAAAACATGTCAAGAAGCCAAAACAAGGCCGACAAGGCCATACATAATATTTACATATCCCACAATGTCCATGAGCCTCTAAGAGTATACCTATGAACATATATTACACCAAAATAAAAATACCAAAAGATAGCAAGCCCGGAGTAGTGGTACTTGCTAGCACCGCTGAAGCTGGGAAGTCCTACTGTGGTTGCTCTTCAACAAATCTGTCAGGGCCTGCAGCACGAAATGCAGCGTCCCGTGCAAAGGGACGTCAGTACGGATAAATGTACTGAGTATGTAAGGCAGGAGGGCAACAACACAATTAAGATAAAATGGGACATTAGTATAGGCAAAAGAAAAAACCGAACATCTGAAAGTAGCAAAAATGCAATGCATGATAAAATCATTTGTATGCTCATATGTATATATATCTGTATATAATAAATAGTATCCATGCCCGGCCGTAAGGCTCGGTGTCATAAATGTAAAATCATGCCCGGCCATTTAGGCTCAGTGTTATCATCATTAGCCTGCGTCCGGGGCAATATCATAACATGCCCACTGCAGTGGTGTGCGCATCTACGCGCCATGCCTGGCCAACTATAGCGCGGCACGGTGCAGTAAAATAGTGCAATACATGTATATATAGGTATATACCATTATTGGGTTGGACTGAAAAAAAGGAACTGCGCAGAGTTCCGCTTTCCTTCCGCGATGCGCAAGGAAAGCGCAAGGTTCTAAAGGCTTCCGCTTTTCTTCCGCGATACGGAAGGAAAGCGCAATGTCCTGAAGCTTTCTGCGCAGAACTCTGTTTTCCTTCCGCAGCAATGTTCTGAGGCTGGTTTTGAATGAGAAAATCAAGGATCTGATTCTTGGCCTTTCGGGGTGACATAAGGTCGTTAACCCCCGAATAGTTTATGGAATTCATCTCGAGTCCAAAGGAATAATCGATGACGATGAGTGAAATATGTCTTAAAACCAATCAAACAACAAGACCTTAAGATTGAAAATACAAGCATAGGAATGAAGTGGCATTTGTTATGGAACGCTCGTGTTTATGTACTAATTGGATTTGTGCCAAAGAAAAAGGGAACGAACACCTTACATACCTTATCCGTCGAGCCACCACTTAAGAATTCCTTATATCGACGCTTGCCCTTCACCCGAGCCTATATATCGAGAAAGATATCATTAATAACACCTTCATCATAAATCCATCAACTTATAAGTAATAATTGTTGAAGACTAATTTGCATATTTCCATCAACTCATGAGCACCAATTTATGGAAGTCCAATTTGGGGTTACAAAAATTTGGGCAGCATTTCCCCTATATCATCGACTTCCTCCAAATACCAAAACAACTCCCAAACAATACCAACAACATCAACAACAACATCCTTAACATTCTACAAGACAAATATATGTATTTTCATCCAAAATCCTCTTCCAACCTCAATCTATAAGCCAACAACATCAATACAACAAATTACCACTTTTATTCTTAAACTACTCCTTAATCAATGTTAATAAGGAAAAAAATTCAAGGATTCATACCTTATATTCACTAAAGTGGCAAGATCTTCAATACTCACTTGTTTCCAATCCAGCTTCAACACAAAACGATATGATAATCGCGACTATACGTTGTCCGGACTTCGATTAGTACTCTGTAGCTTAGAATTTTGCTCAAATCTTCACTTCTATGTGATATAGAGGTCCCTTTTTGGTGCTAAATTTTCTGGAAGGTTTTGGAGATTTTTGGATGAGAAAAATGAGGGTTTGACCCTTTTTATAGGGGCTGGGCCGCAGCACTGTAGCTACAGTACTGTAGCAGTACTGTAACAGTGTTGTTTCTGCTTGTCGGCTCAGTTTGTAACGTCTATAATTCTCTACTCCGATGTCCTATCAATGAGTGGTTTGTTGCATTAGAAACTAGACTCGACGAAATTCATTTTAGAATTTTGAAGCACCTTAAAACTTCTAATATTCATGGAGATATACCCCTCCAAACAACAACAACAACAACAACAACAACAACAACCCAGTGAAATCCCACATCGTAGGGTCTGGGGAGGGTAGAGTGTACGCAGACCTGACTCCTACCAAGGTAGGACGGCTGTTTCCGAAAGACCCCCGGCTCAATAAAAGCATAAAAAGAAGTCAGATAAGGTTAAGAGATTCAGATAAGAGATTTAAAGCGATATGGAAATGAAATAATGCAAGCGACGAAGATATACCCCTCCAAAGTTGACTCAAAATCCTGTTTCAAGTTTTTTCAACAAACTTAATTTCCTTAATTTGCTTGGTCCCCGAGTCTTCCATAAATTATTGTATGAACTCAACCAACGAACGCCCAATAGATTTCACGTACACGACTACGAGGTGTAACAGGGTTAGCTTCATTAAGCGTGGAATTGATGATTAGAACCTATTATTGTTTGATTTCTTCCTAATTAGTGGCTAAATTATACATTTGGAGTTGGGGTTTATACATAAATTTGGGGGTTTTTCCTAGAATCTGAATTTGAGTAAATTTTTCGTTCCTCTAGCTTGATATTGATGGTAATTGATCACCTAGAGCTTCAACAATATACCCGGGGCTCAACTTGCCCCTCTTACCAAACCTCATAACATCCTTCATGGGTGAAACCTTCAACAGAACCTGGTCACCAATAGCAAACTTCAAATTCTGCACCTTCTAGTCCGCATACATCTTTTGCTGACTCTGAGCTGCCAAAAGCTTGGCCTGAATGACTCTCACTCTATCAAGGGACCCTTTTAACAAATCCGTACTCCAAGGTCAAGCCTCGAACCCATCAGACCAACCAATCGGAGATCTACATCTCCTACCATACAAGGCCTTAAAAGGCGCCATACCAATACTCGAATGGTATCTATTATTGTACGCAAACTCTACCAAGGGCAAGCGTTGATCCCAATGACCACCAAAATCAATAACACGCACTCCCAACATGTCCTCGAGCACCTGAATCGTCCGCTCGGACTGGCCATTGGTTTGGGAATGAAACGTTGTACTAAGATCCAATCGGGTACGCAACTCCTCATAAAATGCCCTCCATAAACGGGAAGTGAAAATCGGACCCCGATCAGATACAACAGAAATAGGAACCCCATGCAATCTCACAATATTCCGAGTGTACATCTTGGCTAACTTCTCCGCGGTATAGGAAGCCTGAACTGGAACAAAGTGAGCAGACTTAGTCAACCGATCAACTATCACCCAAATAGAATCAAACATTCCAAGGGTCTTCGAAAGACCCGTGACAAAATCCATAGTAATGCTCTCCCACTTCCACTCGGGAATGGTCATCCTCTGAAGCACCCCACTAAATAGCTGGTGCTCATACATAACTTGCTGACAATTTTCACACTTAGCCACAAAATCAACTATATCTCTCTTCATTCGACGCCACCAATAGTGCTGTCTCAAGTCATGATACATCTTAGCCGCCGCCAGATGAATGGAATAGCGAGAGTTATGAGCCTCAGACAAGATCAATTGGACTAAATCACCAACACGAGGAACGCATGCGCGTCCGCTAATCCTCAGATTGCCCTCAGAATCAATCACGGCCTCCTTAGCCTCACCTCTCAAAACTCTACTCGATTCTTGCTCAACTGAGCATCCTGCAACTGATGAGTCCTGATCTGATCCAATAAAGACGTCCTCGCCTCTTTACAAGCCAAGATCCTACTCGGAATTGAAATATCTAGACGAATGAAACTGTTGGCTAGAGTTTTAACCTCTATGGCCAACGGACGCTCGAAAACAATTAATCGAGCTAAACACCCCATACTCACTGCCTTGCGGCTTAAGGCATCAGCCACCACATTGGCTTTTCCGGGATGATACAGAATAAAGATGTCATAGTCTTTCAGGAGATCCATCCATCGGCGCTGCCTGGAATTAAGATCTCTCTGAGTAAACATATGCTGAAGACTACGGTGATCGGTGAAAACCTCACAATGAATACCGTACAAATAATGCCTCCAAACTTTCAAAGCGAAGACTACGACTAACAATTCCAAAGCATGGGTAGGGGTAATTCTTCTCGTGAACCTTTAACTAACGGGAAGCATAAGCTATCACTCTACCTTCCTGCATCGACACCGCACCCAAACCCATCGGGAAGCATCGCAATAGACAGCGAAATCCTTACCCTCCACGGGCAATGCTAAGATCGGGGTTGTAGTCAAAAGAAGCTTGAGCTTTTGAAAGCTCTCCTCACAATCATCTATCCACTGGAAAGGAATATCCTTCTAGGTCAATCTAGTCAAGGACGAAGCAATGGCAGCAAAACCCTTCACAAAGAGATAGTAATAGCTGGCCAAACCACAAAACTACGAATCTCAGTAACGGTAGTGGGCCTCGCCTAACCCTTCACTGCCTCAATCTTCTGTGGATCAACCATAATCCTATCCTTAGACACCACATGGCCCAAGAATGCTACAGACGCCAACCAGAATCACACTTAGAAAACTTAGCAAACAGATTATGTTCCTTCAACACCTCTCTACTTTTGGAATACACCAAGATGTCATCAATAAACACAATCAAGAAGGAATCAAGAAACGGCCAAAAGATGCCATTCATCAAGGTCATAAACACAGCCGGGGCATTTGTAAGCCCAAAAGAAATCACTAGAAACTCATAGTGGCCATATCTCGTCCGAAATGCTGTCTTCGGAATATCCTCCAGCCTGATCTTCAACTGGTGATAGCCAGAATGCATATCAATCTTCGAAAATACCGAAACACCCTGAAGCTGGTCAAATAGATCATCAATTCAAGGCATAGGGTAATTGTTCGGAATAGTGACTTTGTTCAACTAGCGGTAATCAATATACATCCTCATTGTTCCATCTTTCTTCTTTACAAATAACATCGGGGCACCCCAAGAGGAGACACTCGATCTAATGAACCCCTTCCTCTTGAAGCTCCCTCAACTCAGCAGGTGCCATCTGATAAAGTAGAATAGAAATAGGACGAGTGCCCGGATCCACGTCGATACAAAAATCAATATCGCGATCGGATGGCATACCACGCACCGACGAGAATACCTCTACGAACTCGCTCACAATAGGGATAGACTTAAGGGGTGGAGATGCAACCGTCGTATCACGAACATGAGCTAAATAAGCTAGACACCCCTTACTTACTAACTTCTTTGCCCGAAGGAAGGAAATGATCTCTCTTCGGGGCGGGACTAAGAGTACCCTCCACTCAAGTCTACGCTAAGATGACTTTCTTGGCATGACAGTCCAAGATCGCGTGATAGGGAGAAAGACAGGACATACCTAATAGAATATCAAAGTCCACCATGTCAAGGATCATCAAATCTACCCAAGTGTCATACCCCATAAAAGTAACCAAATAAGGCCAGTAAACTCGATCAACAATCACAGAATCTCCTACCAGAGTAGACACATGAACAAGTATATCTATGCTATCAGAAGGAAAATCTCAACCAACGGTATGGAATGCAGATACATATGAATAAGTGGATTCAGGATCGAATAACACAGATGCTGCTCTATGACGGACAAAAATGGTACCTGAGATTATAGCATTTGAGGTCTCATTGTAATCCTTCAGTTCCCGTATTCCATCTCAATCACTCTATCACTATCAACAAACGTCATCAAATCCACTCGATCCTATAAACCAATCATTCCTCTGGGCCAAACGAACCACAAATAATATCAATACCTCTTATCAAATCGAATTATAGCGACCAGTAACTTCTCAAGTCCTTAACATCAACGAGCCTGTACCAAGAATGACCCTTAGTACCCGTCGCAACCTTATTCTGACAATCGTGTCAGATACCAATTTTTCCTTTCCTAATCTCATGAAAAGTACTCATGTCCAAGATATTTTATGAAGTCTCACTTTACTACTCGCTTTCCACAAAGTCTTCCTTCCTGTCCTTATTGACAACTTCTTTTCTTTATTACATGCGATCACAATACGCTTGCCCATATTCGATGGTCATCACCGAACTTACACTTGTTCTCACCTACCAAAGTCTAATACTCTACTGTTGCTAAATCGTCGACCCACTATTGGTTCACTAGTGTCACGCGCACTATCATAAAGAATTGACAAAGCTAAAGTCAAACCAATCATATCATAGAGCAACTCACTATTGTTAAGCCATAATTGCACTTGTCACTTCCGAGCAACCCAATGTTGAAACATGGAGAACCTGTAACCCTCTAAACTATCTTCTCATTTCTCACGAACTCTCACAATAAACGAGTCTAATCACGACTCCACACAACAACTGAGTCTAATCGTGTCTCAACACAATTGAAATCTCAGGCCATAACTAGAGATTGTACTTGATCAATTTCCCGAATCAGAATAACACATCTCGCACCAAACCACCACATGTCATAGATCAACCATTCGCATAAGAATTTAAAGAAAAGTGTCCACCCTCTGTGGGTGACTAAGAAAAGAAATTTCAGATACAAATAGGAATAGACTGGATACCAATTGGAATGAAGTCGCATGAGAGAATGAAAGAATTTGAAGTTTCCTTAATGTCCTATAGCCTGTCATAAAAAAGTACGGAACTCATCGTACCGATCCACGAGACTCAACTAGACACGCTCTTGTATTATAGACCGAGTAAGCTAGGGCTCTAATATCAGCTTGTCACAACCTATTTTTGTCAAAGCCGTGCGAGCACTTACCTTCCCACCTCGTTAAGCGAACCCTCAACCCAATAATGTTTAAATACGTAAAATAATGAAATGAGGTAGCAGAATAGCAAAAATACGTAACTCTCACAACACATATATAGAAGTAGTAGAATAATGCGGAATAATAACAACACCAGAAAAAGATATGAAGATAGAAAGTCTTCAAGGCAACAGGTGACCATCCTCACCCTGGGGACTCGAAGCGGAAGCTGAAGCGACTATCAGCCACGCGTCACAAAAGTGGATCCAACTTGATACTCTGCACTCATAAATAATACAACAAGTGCAGGTCAGTACAAATAATAGTACTGGTAGGCATTGTTACGCCTCGGAAAATTTCGTGTTGTTGCGCGGCAGATAGACTAACGCAGAGTGAGATGTATATGATGTTCCTACAAGTAAGAAAGGCTACTTGGCGATTCTAATTAAGATTCTAAAGACATTCGAGGTAAGAGAAGAAAGTTTTATTGAGGAAGGCAAGGTATAAGTCGTGTTTTGGAAGGATTTTGCAAAGTACTGAGCTAATGTTGATTTAATGATGTCTTGAGAAAGAGTTATAATGCACCTTAGATTGTTAATGAAGTGTTAAAATAGTGCTAAGAAGGTTGGACAAGGATTGGAGATCAAACGAAGTGACGAGAACAAGTTCGGAGAGAAGGTGGATTATACGACCATTTATACGGTCCCTATAATGGTCCGTATAACCATTACAGTGAAGGGCCATCACTGATGGAGTTATACGGTCACTTATACGGACCGTGTAATATTATACAGACCGTATAAACGTCCGTATAATTCCCCTCGGGCAGTTCTTAATTTTTATAAAAAGACTCATTTCTTATTTCCTCCACTTCTCTCAAAACCTCTAGAATATTCCACACACTTCATTTACATAAATTCAAGATAAATCAAAGATCAAATACCAAAAACTAGTAGAATCAAGTGCAAGAATGCTAACTAGGGTTGATGGAAGCTAGAAATCTCTTTGGAATTGAAGTTAGGGTTTTCTCCAAGTAAAGAATTTCCATCCAAAACCCATTCCTACACAATCAAATGTGATTTTTATGTTCGTTTCATGCTATTAAGAGTATTGAATGGTTGAAAGACTTGGACTATGGAAGGAAGTAGCAAATGGAGTACAAATATGAAAATAGTGGAATTCTTGAATGGTAACTTGATTTGAATCATAGCTCTTGATATGTTATGAGTATAATCTTGTTATGAATGAGGTTAAGGATATTGAAGAAGCATTATATATGAATGAATGCGACTTTAGGTGATAGCTATAGTCATAGATGACCTTGAAGAGGGAATTTTGAGAATTGAACAATATCTAGCTTAACAAGTTTATTGATCATGATATTGTGGATGTTGTTGTTGATGTTGGGAGTTGTTATATGATATGGATGAAGTTGTAGAAACATAGGAAATGCTGCCCAATTTTCATTTGCTTTTAGTCGCTTTAGCTTTAGCATAAGTATGTTATCGATCATCTAATTTTAGTACGACTTCTCTTGAATGTAGAATTGTGAGTATCGGAGGGGAGCACTTAGTCGCAAAGTTAGAGAGGAGAAAAGGTATGTAAGGCTAGCCCTTTCTTCAAATGCATGATTCCTATATATATATTGCAATTTATTTCCGGTAATTCTCATGACCTTCTTACATTCCAAAAGATGAAAGCTAAAGATTATTAAAAGCCTCCTACGAGATAGAGATGAGATATGTTCCATGAAAATGCTACGATGCTATTATGATGGCAATGATATTTACATGAATCCTTGATGTTATTCGTTGTTGCTGGACTCACCATATAATGCTAGTTCCTTCAAGGTGAGACATGATGATCCTGACTACTCTATAATGGAATCGGGGTTTCTCGACCTTACGTCACCCCGATAGAGTTGTAGCTTTACTTGAGTTCTAATGCATGCTTTATGATAAGTATATAATGATGAGATTACACTGTGCCTATATGGCCGGGCAGACACCACAAAGACGGGCGGCATATACACCATGTCTAGATGGCATGGGCAGACACCACTAGTGGGCGGCATGAGATATTTACCCCGGACGCGGGAGGCTCGGAAGCGGGCTAATGATGATCACACCGTACCTATATGGTCAGGCAACTTATATATGCATAGTCAATATGATGTTGTTTATGATGTAAATAGCATGCATAATTCTATCTTAAGAGACATTCAGTTGCAGGTTATTTCCTTATTTGATGTTTCCTTATTTCTTCCACATGTTATTATTGTTCATGCCTTACATACTCAGTACATTATTCGTACTGACGTCTTTTCTTTTTATGGACGTTGTGTTCATGCCCACAGGTAGACAGGGAGGCGGTACTGATTCATCCGACTCTATCAGCGGATTCATAGGAGCACTCTACTACTCCGGAGGTGCCATTTGTTGATACATTTTTTTATGTATATATTTGGGCACGACGGGGTCCTGTCCCATCCTTATGTCTTAATACTCTAGTAGAGGCTCGTAGATACGTATGCGTGGGTAGTAGTTGTCTCATGAATACATCTGTGTATATTTTGTATATCATTTTTGCGGCCGTGAGGGCTTATGTGTATATATGTGTATGGCCTTGGAGATTATGTGTGTCCAGGATGAGTATGATTATTAGTGTAAGGAGTGGTGCTCGGTAGTCAGCTCTGGATACCCGTCATGGCTCTTAGTCGGGTCGTGACAAAAGTGGTATCAGAGCAGTGCCGTCCTAGGGTGTGTCCACGAGCCATGTCCAGTAGAGTCTTGTTTATGGGTGTTAAGCGCGCCACACTTATAAACGAGAGGCTGTGGGGCATTTAGGAAAAATGACCATCTTTCCTTTTATTAGATCATGCGATAGAGTCATGTTATAAGATTTCTTTTTCTCTAATTGTGTGTGATGATTTCAGCGATGCCGGTAAAGAGGAAAGCCACAGCCGCCCAGAAGGGCAAGACTATGATAGAAAGACGGATGGAAAGGGAGCCGCCAATGAATGTAGAAGAAGGTGAATCCCATAATGAGGCTCCATCCAATACTTCTCGCACTCCGTCTATTCTAGAAGAACAAGGAAGGGTTTCTACTTCAGCTCCTATGCTTCCAGTTCCTCCACCGGGTGCTTCAGGTCAATAGATGACCGAGGCCATTCAGTTATTGACTCAGTTAGTTACTGCTCAGGCTCAACGGCATAGTGCGGGTCCTGGTGATAGAGCCACTAGTGCAAGAGCCCGTGATTTCATGAGTCTGAATCCCCCAGAATTTTTTGGGTCGAAGCCGTATGAAGACCCGCAGGGTTTTATAGATGAAATGTTGAGGATGTTGAGGATTATCCATGCCTCCGATACTGAATCTGTGGAGTTTGCATCTTATAGATTTCGGGATGTAACAGTTCTTCGGTGCAATAATGGAATTTCATCAAGAGGAGAGGATGCACCTCCGTCGGTTTGGCAAGAGTTCGTGAAAGCTTTTATTTGTCATTATTTTCCACCCGAAGTCTGTCAGGCCAGAGCTAATAAATTCTTGAATCTTAAGCAAGGGAATATGAGTGTCCGGGAGTATAGCCTTCACTTTAATTCATTGGCTAGATATGCTCTGACTATAGTGGTTGATATGGGAGATACAGTACATAGATTTGTGAGTGGCTTAGGGCCACATTTGTTCAAGGATTGTTTGACGGCTTCACTATAGGAGGGGATGGATATTTCTCGTATTCAGGCTCAAGCCCCGAATTTGGAAGAGCAGCAACAGCTGCAGAGGGGTGAGCGCGATATTGATAGAGGACAGAGCAACAGGGCCAGATCTGCCGGTGCTAGTAGTGAGTATAGAGGGGGTCAGCGGCAATAGTATTCTAGATATTCGGGCCAGTCCGCGATGAGTGCACCTCTTCGATTTATAGGCAGGATATTTGATCGCCCCATTATTCTAGTCCGGGTCAGAGTTTGAGAATCTCAGGACCTCAACTTGGAGGTAATCCTAGCCAGCGGAGACTACCGGTGCCGCGATGTAGCCAGTGTGGTAATTACATTCAGGTCAGTGTCGCTTAGGTTCAGATGCTTGCTATGCCTGTGGTGAGGTTGGGCACATGATGCGTGATTGCCCGTCGATTAGTGGTAGAGTTGGGGCTCAGGCCACAGGATCAGCAGCTGGTTCTTCTTCGTCTGTGCGCCTGGTAGGGCAATCTCCCAAGACTTCAGCAGGCCGCGGTAGGGGAAGAGGGGGAGCTTCCAATTCAGGTGGCACCCAGCCTCGTATCTATGATTTAGCCGGACGTCAGGATCTTGAGTCCTCCCCAAATGTGGTTACAGGTACACTATCCATATTCTCCCATGGTAGTTACGCATTAATTGATTCGGGTTCTACTTTATCGTATGTTACTCTGTATATCGCTAATCGTATCGGGGTGAAACCTGAGCCAATAAATACTTTTGAGGTATCTACTCCGGTTGGTGACCCGGTAATAGCTAGACAAGTGTTTAAAAATTGTGTGATTGTGGTATGTGATCTTCAGACTAAAGCTGATTTGGTTGAGCTGGAAATGTTAGATTTTGATGTGATTATGGGCATGAATTAGTTGGCCTCTTTGTTATGCTAATGTTGATTGCAGAACAAAAATAGTTCGGTTTCAATTTTTGGGAGAACTAACGCTTGAATGGAAGGGTAACACAGCATCTCCAAGAGGTAGGTTTATTTCCTACCTTAAGCGAGAAAGATGATTGCTAAAGGATATATTTATCGTCTAGTTTGAGTTCATGACATCGAAGCAAGGTCGCCGACTTTTCAATCCATCCCGGTAGTAAATGAATTTCCGGATGTATTTCCAGATGAACTTCCAGGCCTTCCACCGAAACGGGAAATTGATTTTTCCATTGATGTGCTGCCGGACACCGAGCCTATATCTATTCCTCCTTATAGAATGGCTCCTGTAGAATTGAAAGAGCTAAAGACATAATTGAAAGATTTGCTCGAGAAGGGATTCATTAGGCCTAGTTCATTGCCATGGAGAGCACCCGTCTTGTTTGTGAGAAAGAAGAACGGCTCCCTACGAATGTGCATTTATTATAGACAGTTGAACAAGGTAATAATAAAGAAAAAATATCCACTCCCGAGAATCGATGATTTGTTTGATTAATTACAGGGTGCTAAGTGGTTTTCCAAAATGGATTTGAGATTGGGGTATCATCAAGTGAGAGTTAGAGAAGAGGATATTCCCAAGACGGCTTTCAGAACCAGATACGTCCATTATGAATTTTGGGTGATGTCATTTGGGTTAACTAACGCTCCAGCAGTGTTTATGAGTTTGATGAAAAATGTATAGGCCCTTTCTAGATCTATTTGTGATTGTGTTCATCGATGATATTCTAGTATATTCTCGGACTGAAGCGGAGCATGCAGACCATTTGTGTATTGTCCTCGGGATTCTTCGGACTCGTGAATTGTATGCTAAGTTTTCAAAATGTGAATTTTGGCTAAATTCTGTGACTTTTCTGGACCATATTATCTCAGCTGATGGTATTTGGGTTGATACTCAGAAAATTGAGAATGTAAAGACTTGGCCAAGACCTTCCGTAGCTTCTTGAGCTTAGCAGGCTATCATAGAAGATTTGTGGAGGGATTTTCTTCTATTTTTGCACCATTAACGAAGCTAACTCAAAAATCAGCAAAATTTCAGTGGACCGATGCTTGTGAACACAGTTTCCAGGAATTGAAGGACAAGTTAACTTCAGCCCCAGTCCTGACACTTCCAGAAGGACCAGATGGTTATATTGTTTATTACGATGACTCCGGTGTTGGGTTGGGATGTGTCTTGATGCAGCATGGTAAAGTTATTGCCTATGCTTCAAGGCAGTTGCGGAAACATGAGAAGAATTACCCGACCCATGATCTTGAATTGGCTGCGGTTATTCATGCGCTAAAAATATGGAGACACTACTTGTATGGTGTACATGTTGATATTTATACAGATCACAAGAGTCTCCAATATATTTTCAAACAGAAGGAGTTAAATCTTTGGCAGAGGCGGTGGTTAGAACTACTGAAAGATTATGATGTGAGTATTTTATACCATCCCGGAAAGGCGAATGTAGTAGCTGATGCACTTAGCCGTAAATCAATGGGTAGTCTATGTGAGGTCCCTCCAAAGAAGAAAAAACTAATCTGTGAGCTTCGCTAGCTAGCTAGCCTTGGAGTTCGTCTAATTAGTTCAGGCAATATAGGGGTTGGTATTCCTAATTCAGCCATTTCATCTTTAGACACAGAAGTAAGAAGGCGCCAATATGAAGATCCCCAGTTGAGTCACTATAGAGATGCATTTCATGAGAAAGAGAAGTCGCCATTTAGAGTTTCTGCAAATGGAGTTCTTAGGTACCGAGACAGGTTATGTGTTCCTGATGTTTCAGGACTACGTTATCGGATTTTAGAAAAAGCTCATCACTCTCGGTATTCCATTCACCCAAGAGTGACAAAGATGTATCACGATCTTAAGCTAATATATTGGTGGGATGGAATGAAGAAGGACATAGTAGAATTTGTAGCTCAATGTCCCAATTGCCTTCAAGTTAAAATTGAGCATCAAAAGCCAAGAGGATTGTTACAAGCCATGGAAATTCCAACCTCGAAATGGGAAGTAGTCAACATGGATTTCATTGTAGGTTTGCCTCGTTCCCGGAACATGTATGACTCCATATGGGTGATTGTTGATAGACTCACAAAATCAGCTCATTTTCTTCTAGTCAGAACCACATATTCAGCAGAGGATTATGCAAGATTGTATCTTAAGGAGATAATGCGACTCCATGGTGTCCCAGTGTCTATTATCACAGACCGAGGAGCACAATTTACTGCTAAATTCTAGAAGTCATTCCAAGAAGGTTTGGGAACTCAAGTAAGACTTAGCACAGCGTTTCATCCACAAACTGATGGGCAAGCCGAACGCACTATTCAGACCTTGGAAGACATGCTACGGGCATGTATATTAGACTTCGGAGGAAATTGGGATGAACATTTTTCACTTATCGAATTTGCTTCTAATAATAGTTATCATTCCAGTATCCAGATGGCTCCGTATGAAGCTCTGTATGGAAGGAAGTATAGGTCGCCAATTGGATGGTTTGAAGTCAGGGAGACACAACTGATAGGTCCAGAATTAATTCAGCAAGTGGTGGAGAATATCAAGGTTATCCGAGATTGATTGTTAACAGCCCAAAGACGCCAGAAATCTTATGCGGACAATCATCGGTGAGACTTAGAATTCCAATTTAATGATTGGGTATTCCTGAAGGTATCACCGATGAAAGCCGTGATGAGATTTGGTAAGAAGGGAAAATTAAGTCCCCAGTATATTGGACCTTATAAGATTGTACGTAGAGTGGTCCAAGTGGCTTATAAGCTAGACTTACCCCCCAGAATTTGAGTCAGTCCATCTAGTTTTCCATGTATCGATGCTCCGTAAGTATGTCGAAGATCCTACTAGAATTGTTCCTGTAGATGATGTTCAAGTTACGGAGAAGTTGGCCTATGAAGAGGTACCCATTGCCATACTAGATAGACAAGTACGAAAACTTAGAAATAAAGAGGTAGCTTTAGTTAAGGTCTTATGGAGAAACAATAGCCAAAAATAAATGACTTGGTAAGTGGAAGAAGACATGAAGTCCAAACATCCGCAATTGTTTCCACCCCCGGAAGAGATTCAAGATAAGTCGCCATTATCATAAGGTATGTATACTTTCTTTTTAATGCTTTTGGTCATGTGAGGCCATATTTTCTTGCCATTGTGTTATGGCCCTGTGAGGCGTTGTTGTTGTGGGTTACTATGACAGGATGGTAGCGCCATATTATAGGGGAAACTCTGGCAAAATTTCTGTAGAATTCCCGAGAACTTAACATTCGAGGACGAATGTTTTAAAGGGGGGAAGAGCGTCAGCCCTCGGAAACTTTTGTGTCGTTGCGTGGTAGATAGACTAACACAGAGTGAGATGTATACGATGTTCCTACAAGTAAGAAAGGTTACTTGGCGATTCTAATTAAGATTCTAAAGACATTCGAGGTAAGAGAAGAAAGTTCGTTGAGGAAGGCAAGGTATAAGTCGTGTTTTGGAAGGATTTTGCAAAGTACCGAGCAAATGTTGATTTAATGATGTCTTGAGGAAGAGTTATAACACTCCTTAGATTGTTAATGAAGTGTTAAACAAGTGCTAGGAAGGTTCCATAAGGATTGGAGATCAAACGAAGTGACGAGAACAAGTTCGGAGAGAAGGTGGATTATACGACCATTTATACGGTCCATATAATATTATACTCTCCGTATAACTGTCATAGTGAAGGACCATCACTGATGGAGTTATACGGTTACTTATACGAACCGTATAAAGGTCCGTATAATTCCCGTCGGGAAGCTCTTAATTTTTATAAAAAGATGACCCCAAGGTCTTATTTCTCATTTCTCATTTCCTCCACTTCTCTCAAAACCTCTAGAATATTCCACACACTTCCTTTACATAAATTCAAGATAAATCAAAGATCAAATACCAAAACCAGTAGAATCAAGTGCAAGAATGATAACTAGGGTTGATGGAAGCTAGAAATCTCATTGGAATTGAAGTTAGGGTTTTCTCCAAGTGAAGCATTTCCATCAAAAACCCATTCCTACACAATCAAAGGAGAGTTTTATATTCATTTCATGCTATTAAGAGTATTGAATGGTTGAAAGACTTGGACTATGGAAGGAAGTAGCAAATGGAGTACAAATATGAAAATAGTGGAATTCTTGAATGGTAACTTGATTTGAATCATAGCTCTTGATATGTTATGGGTATAATCTTGTTATGAATGACGTTAAGGATATTGAAGAAGCATTATATATGAATGAATGCGACGTTGGGTGATAGCTATATTCATAGATGACCTTGAAGAGGGAATTTTTAGAATTGAACAATATCTAGCTTAACAAGTTTATTGATCATGATATTGTGGATGTTGTTGTTGATGTCGGGAGTTGTTATATGATATGGAGAAAGTTGTAGAAACAAAGGAAATGCTGCCCAATTTTCATTAGCTTTTAGTCGCTTTAGCTTAAGCATAAGTATATTATCGATTATCTAATTTTAGTATGACTTCTCTTGAATGTAGAATTGTGAGTATCGGAGGGGAGCACTTAGTCGCAAAGGTAAAGAGGCGAAAAGGTATGTAAGGCTAGCCCTTCCTTCAAAGGCATGATTCCTATATATATTTTAATTTCTTTTCGGTAATTCCCATGACCTTCTTACATTCCGAAAGATGAAAGCTAAAGAGTATTAAAAGCCTCCTAGGAGATAGAGATGAGATATGTTCCATGAAAATGCTAAGATGCTACTATGAAGGTAATGATCTTTACATGATTCCTGGATGTTATTCATTGTTGCTGGACTCACCTTATAATGCTAGTTCCTTCAAGGTGAGACATGATGATCCTGACTACTCCATAATAGAATTGGGACTTCTCGACCTTACGTCATCCCGTTAGAGTTGTAGCTTTACTTGAGTTCTAATGTATGCTTTATGATAAGTATATAATAATGAGATTACACCGTGCCTATATGGACGGGCAGACACCGCTAAGGCGGGCGGCGTATACACCATGTCTAGATGGCATGGGTAGACACCACTAATGGGTAGCATGAGATGTTTATCCCGAACGCGGGCTAATGATGATCACACTGTACCTATAAGGTCGGGCAGCTTATATATGCATACTCGATATGATGTTGTTTATGATTAAGTAGCATGCATAATTCTGTCTTAAGAGACATTCAGTTGCAGGTTGTTTCCATACTTGATGTTTCCCTATCTCTTCGACATGTTATTATTGTTCATGTCTTACATACTCAGTACATTTTTCGTACTGACGTCTTTTCTTTTTATGGACGTTGTATTCATGCCCACAGGTAGACAGGGAGGCGGTACTGATTCATAGGACTCTATCAGCAGATTCACAGGAGCACTCCACTACTCCGGAGGTGCCATTTGTTGATACATTATTTTGTGTATATATTTGGGCACGACGGGGTCCTGTCCCGTCCTTATGTCTTAATACTCTAATAAAGGCTCGTAGATTCGTATGCTTGGGTAGTAGTTGTCTCATGAATACATCAGTGTATATTTTGTATATCATTTTTCCGGCTGTGGGGGCTTATGTATATATATGTGTATTGCCTTGGAGATTATGTGTGTCCAGGATGGGTATGATTATTAGCGTAAGGAGTGGTGCTCGGTAGTCAGCTTCGGGTACCCGTCATGGCTCCTAGTCGGGTCGTGACAGGCATCATCGGCCGACTAACCATAGCTAATACAACTCAGATAATAAAGCAAATAAGCAAATAAACTAACAAGTATAAGTCAAACAAAATCAGAATCAAGTATCCGTCATCGCCTATGTAAAGCATATATCCCAAGTATGAACATATACAATCCAATCCAATCATCGCAATACACACCAAACATCTCAACCAAGTCATAATGCAATGCAATGCAATAGTGTATAAATGCAATGCAATGCCATGCAAATGAGGTGTACACATGTACTTCAGACAAAAATATCGATGTCTCGGTAGAAAAACCCAGTGTGACTCGCGAAGTCTAAGTGCCACCCGTCCCGGATCTTTGCTCAACAGAGAGACCGGACCTAGGATCATTGCCCACGGGGGGTTCTTACCGGCACCACCCTAGGGGACCCGCGGAGTCCATACACTATCAACAATTTTGGAATTAACATCGAATATCGTCATGCAATCTACGATTCCGAGATGAACATCGGACATCGGACTCTCACGTCACTCAAGTAAAAGAGTTCTCTCAAATATCAATTTCACTCAATCAATGATTCCAAGATGATCATCGAAGATGGGACTCTCACGTCACTCAAGTAAAACTAAGCCCAGCTCATCAAGTTTTTCATCAGTGTCATCAATACCACAACAATGTATCATGAAAATGAGAGTGCGTGCAATGCATGAATCACATCAATAATCATTCTTAGTATCACAAGTACCAATAATGGGTATGCATACAATATATCCGAATCACAAATACCGACAGTAGGTATGCCCATAATACAACCGAATCATAAGTACTAACAGTGGGTACGCCAATGTCATGACCCAAATTAGGATCGCGTGGGTACCTACCTTTCCCTCGTCGGTAGCCGAACCCTCAATCAATACAGAGTAATCAAGTAAAGATAATTAACAGCGGAAATGAATTGCTTAATAAACTCCAATATGGAAAATATTTACAACTGTTAAATAGATAAGGACTCTCTTCAAGTTTCCATGACCTGGTCTAGACAAGTACAAAAGCGACTAATGACTTCAGATTACCACTACATTCTACGACTCAACCTCCGTCCCGGAATGAAATGGGAGGAGGCCTTCAAGATAGGCACCACGTATTTCCACATAGGCTTCGATCAATCACCTGAAATAATCTACACCCCAAAAAAGGTGGAGCAAGTGTAATATCAGTACAAACCACGCGTACTGAGTAAGTATCATAGGCCAACAATGGTTAGTAACACATATCAGTAAAAGAATTCACAGATAAACATGAAAACAACCCAATCAAGTCATACGTCTATCTACCACACACTGTATATCAATACCCTTAAGCATTAATTTCACTCTAATAATTCACCTGTCAAGCTCATAACGATCTCGGGACTCACATATCATTAAATCGATCATTTCAGTGTAGTATTCAACTCATCATTAAGGCACCCGTTATCCTACATCACATAGAGACCAAACATATAACTGATCTTACGGAGGGTCTATGGGATACCTCAACAAGTTCAATCAATAAATCTAGATCCAAGTACACGTCATTGCCTAAGTAAGCATCTAATCCCAAATGTATCAAGTCTGAATAAATGAATCGGAATCCAATCCTCACAAGTAAACACCAAATCATCTCAAACAAGCCATAATGCAATGCAATGCAAGATGTATCAATGCAATGTAATGCAAAATGTATGAATGCAATGCCATGCCATGCAAATGAGGTGTACACATGTACTCCGGACGGAAATATCGACGTCTCGGTAGCACAACCCAGTATGACTCGTGAAGTCTAAATGCCACCCATCCCGGATCTTTGCCCAACGGGATCCTGGCTAATTGCTCACAGATGGAGTCTCTCCGGCACCATTGTGGGGGAACCGCGGAGTCCATGCACTAAAAACGATTCCAGAATATCATCGAAATTGTCCATGCAACAACGATGCCGGAATAGATCATCGGACATCGGCCATCTCACAATCACTCAAGTAAAAGAGTTTGTCAAATATCAGTTTCACACAATCAACGATTTTGGAATTGAACCTCAGATATCGTCCTTCTCACAGTCACTCAAGTAAAAGAATTTATCAAAACACCAGTTTCGCTCAATCAACAATACCAGATCATCATCGCTTATCGGCCATGCATCATGAATGAATGAGACTGCATGAGAATGCATGCAGTGCTTGTATCAACATTAAGCTCAATATCACATTACCAACAGTAGGTATGCTTACAATATATTTGAACCACCAATACCACAGTGGGTATGCCAATAATATATCCAAACCAAGACGGATAACAGGATCTAATCTCTATCAACAACTCATGGCATCAAGCCAACACAATAGAACAGTCAAACACAACACAACAGGTCAATCAATCGATATACATTATTACCACTTCCTTAAATCAGGAACACGAATCTCACCCTACCCTCAAAATCCCTCGTCACGACTCATTTAGGACTCAATCACAATCGTTGGTACATTTTATCCTTCCATTTATCGATTGAATCCACTATTAATAGCATAACACACGTAATCACATATTATGGAAATCCTCATCATAAGATGCAGAAAATAGGTAGCACCCACTACTCCCAAGTCACATAAAATCCACCGATTTTCAAGAAGGTTATATCATACATCCTAAATAATCTACAAGCCACAAGACCGAACACACAATCACCCATCAATACCATCCTAAGATTCCATCCCAAATCTCCAATTCCTATACATGTATTCTCCATTTCTTCTAATACACGAATATATGAAACTAACCGGAGTCTACCAAAAGGGAAAGCCATAACCTACCTGGCAGCCGAACAGGTGCCACAAACCCACACATTGCCTTGTCTTTCGAAACGTCTCCAAATAATCAAACTCTATCACATATTAATTCTATGTGAGATACCATGAATAATGATACCCATATTAGCTACTTTCTATTCGGGTCAAATTCCAATCCTTAATTTAGGAAAAAGGGCCCCAAGGGCAAAACGAGAATTTTATGATCAAAATACCAAATTCAATACTAAAAGGTCAAAACCCATTACTTTAATCATAGGAATACTCAATTAATTCTCAAAATCATCATTAATATGAAAACCCCCAAATTTGGGTCTAAGAACTCTAACTTTAACTCCACAATTTTGCCTCTAAAATTGGAAGAAACATGTTTATATAGTTTATAATCATCAAATTCATGCTTAATGAAGCTAATCCAACCAATAATAAAAGATTTCAAAGCCAAGAACCCATAAGGAAGAAAACCCATAAAACCCTTCTTTTAATCTTAAGCTTTTATGGAAAATTATGAATCCAACTAATCCATTCACAAAGTTTCCAAGCATATTCAACATTAATCTTACTATTTATAAAGACTCTTGGAAGCCAAACTGATTTTAGGACCCAACTCAAGAAACCCATTAGATTCTAGGTTCTAAGGATTCTATGATTAAGATAAGGATTAGGAGATGAAACTAAGTAAGTATGAGGTTAGGAACTTTACCTTAGGATGGAATTCACCTCTCTACCTTCAAAGTCGTCTCTTCTATGCCTTAGAATGAACTTAGAATAAATGGGGAAATGTTTAAGGGTTTATGAAATAAAAAGGGTATTCTAGCGTGCCGCCCCAGCGGTACCGCACCAGCGGTGCTCAGACCGCTATGGCAGTCTAGCTAGAATTCAACTTGCCGCTGCAGCGGCAACCACACCGCTATAGCGGTGCCACTACAGCGGGCACCAGACACCAAAAAAATTTCCCAAGTTTCACCATTTGATCCGATTTTCTGGCTAGTTCCTGAGGCCATCTGCTCACATACCATAGACATAGACACATATAAAAATACGCTACGAACGTGCCTGTGGCCTCAGAATTTCCATCGGAGGCTTCGTTGACCAAGTCAACCCCCGATGACCTAATTATCAACTTTCCAACCCAAGTCCCAAAACGTAACCGGTTGCATTGGGAACTGAAACAAGCCCACCAATCAATCATAAATGATCATCCGTACCTCTCAGAATTGACAGATTTCTGAAAAAGGTCCGTTTATCTAAAAGTCAACCACCGGTCAAATGGTTATCGCTTAAAGCCATACTTTCTAAAGGATACTCCAAAACTCCAAACGGCACCTAGGAAACCATGACTACTATCTTTTCTGGTCAAAATAGTTCTAACGAGACTCAAGAACCGGTCAACGAGGGCAAAACGGAATAATCACAATAACGACAAAACGGGTCATTACAGCTAACAATATATCCGAGTACAAATACCAACAATAGGCATGCCAACTATATCATAATCAAGATGATAAAACCGAACCAACATTTACCCATGCTCATGGCATCAAGCCGGCACAATAGAACAATCAAATCACACATAACGGGGTTGCTAGCCCCAAACACGCAATAGGGCCCAACCTAAGGCAATATCCAACCCGGCTTCATACCCGAAGGTTCACATGCTATCTCCGAAAATATAATCTACATTTGTGCTTCTCTATATGAACTCTCACCAAGGGTAACCCATAACCTACCTGTATGGCCGAACCGTAACACCAACAACTTACTCATTTTCCTTGCCTTTCTGCTAAACCTCAGAACCAAAGTAGTCTAAGCATAATCGAATTCTTGATTAGAAATCATGAAGAATGATACTAATATTGCTACTATTTAAATTAGGTCAATTCTAGCCCTAGAAATTAGGGAAATGGGCCCCCAAGGGAAAAACGGGAAATTCGGAGGCAAAATGCCAAATTAAGTACTAGACGATCATAACCCAACCACTAATTGTTGATTTAACTCAGGGATTAGCCTAATTTCTGATTTCAAGTAAAACCCCCAAATTGGGTATAAACTCTAACTCTTTGATTCCGAAATTCAACACTAAAAAGGAAGGACATATGCTTAACAAGCTTAGATTCATTAAAATCTAACATAAACATCACCAATTTATTATTAATAAGCCTAGGGACAATGTTCTTCAAAACCCTCTTTCAACTCCTATCACCATGGGTTTATTAAGGGGAAGGGGGAAATCTAAGATGATTATGGTTAAAGGAAGAGTAAAGGAACAAGTAATATTTACCTCCAAGAATGTCTCCAGATTATCTCCAAGAACTATTCCGCAAGGCTCTAATTTCGAAATGGGAAATAATAAGGGTCTAGGACTTTTAACATTTTATTAATTTTACAAACTGCACATCCCGCTTTAGTGGTACTGGGAGCGCTGCAGCGGCGCCACCCCAGCAGTCACCTAACAACTTCAGCGATCAAGCCTAAAACGATTGGACCGCTACAGCAGCAGGGTTACCGCCCCAGCAGTACCGCTGCTGCAGTGCTGGTGCCACCAAAGCGGGCACCAGACACCAGAAAACTTCCTAAGTTCCACAATTTGATCCAATTTTCTGACTAGTTCCCGGGGCCATCTGCTCACATACCATACACATAGACACACCTAAAAACACGCTACGAACGTGCCCGTGGCCTCAAAATTCCCAACGGAGGTCTCCTTGATCGAGTCAACCCCCGATGCCTTAATTCCAATTTCCCAACCCACGTGCCGAAATGCATCCAAGTGTATTGGGAAATGAACCAAATACACAGCCAAGTACTAAACGACCATCCGGACCTCTTGAAATCGACGGAATTTCGAAAAGGGTCCGTTTACCCAAAAAATAACTTTGGGTCAACCATTTTTCACTTTAAGCCTACATTTCACAAAAGTTGCCCGAATCCGGTCTAGACACCTCAGGAAGCGTGCCAACGGTCCCCTCAGGTCAAAATTGAGCTATTCAATGCTCGGGAACGGGAAAAAATGCCGAAAAGACTATAACGACCAAGCGAGTCGTTAGAAGAATTCATGCAATGAAAGGTTCTAATCATCAATTGTATGCTTACTAGAGCTAACCCAACCAATAAATCAAGATTACAAAGCCTAGAATGAAGAATCCAATGAACCCTCCTTCAATTCTTAAACTCTTAGTGAACTAGCATGATAATGAAATCCTAATGTGATAATGAAATCATGGAATAGCAAGGAAGACAGAAGGACTTACCACCAAAATTCCCCCCCCCCCCCCCAGAATCACCTTGAATAGCTCCCAATAACTCTAAAGTTGAGATAATAAAGAATGAGAGACTTAGGGCTTTTGACACTCATTTAATGAAATTAACTGCCTGTCACCTGCTTTCGCGTCCAATATACCGCTTCAGTGGTCCCATCACTGCTACAACAGTTATGCCCAAATCGCTTAGGCCACTTTAGCAGCAACGTGACCGCTAAAGAGTCCAGAACCAAAATACCCCTAAAAAAGTGGGGTTGAATCAAAATATCCCAGAAAAAAAAACTATGAGAAAAGTACCTTTAACGCAGTATTTTACTACGTTAAAGGACTTAACTGTAACGGCTCGGTTAAGTCCTTTAATGCAGTAAAATACTGCGTTAAAGATATTTTTTCTATAGCGCAGTATTTTACTGCGTTATAGAACCCAGTAAAAACAAATTTGGTCAACTTTTTTTTTTTTTTTTGCAACATTTAGTGTTTTTTTTCCATACTTTGACCAATGATTAGTCGTCTGTCAAGACTCCGAAACGTCAATACTATGTATAAAACCTGATTTATTTATTTTTGCATACTATAATATAGGCTCAATACATCAAGGATACGTAAACGTTCGGGTCATCGTTTTAGGAGTTGAAAAGGTACCCAAAAGTAAATTTTATATAGAAACTTTAGGTTTAAGTGTTTTATTTTTGTAAGGTTATTTTAGTCAACTTTATATGTTGAGAAAATTAGTCAGCTTTATTTTCGAAAATTGAACCCACAAAAGTGAAATTGACATTCACAGCTACATTACCTCGGAATTTTTATGTTGAAATCTACTGCGTATCATCATATTATAAGTAAAGAAAACTAAAAATTTCACGCCAATTTGGGGGAAAATAGAAATTGAATAGGATAACAGGTGTACATTTAAAAACTGGCTCGGCCAAACCACCTGGCGGCAGTTTGTCCGCATAGATCTCAAAAATAAATAAATACACATAATAAAAAACAATCGCGTAAAACGGACATCCTAGCGCAAAGTTATGACCATCGAAAGTTTGACCACTTTACAACTAGTTTTTCTCCCTATATTTTTTAAATATGTTTTTATCTAACTGAATTAGATTTATATTCAAAATAAAGTTATGTCTTGATTAAAAAATAACACTCTAAAATCAAAACCTTAAAAAATAAAACACTTAAAACCTAAAGTTTCCAAACAAAACTTACTTCGGGTACCTTTTCAACCCCTAAAACGATGATCCGAACGTTTACATATCCTTGATGTATTGAGCCTATACTATAGTACGCAGAAAAAAATATCAAGTTCTATATAAATATTGATGTTTTGGAGTCTTGACACACGACTAATCGTTGGTCAAAATATGAAAACACTAAGTGTTGCAAAAAAAATATTATTAAAATAAGATGTTGCGATCTTTTTATGGAAAAAAACGCGTGTTCCTTAAGTGTGTTATTTTTTAATGCGTAACTTTATTTCGAATATGTTGCAAAAAAAATCGCGTAAATCAGACGTCCGGGCGCGAAAAAATGCCTATATTCAAAATAAAGTTACGCATTAAAAAAAAAAATACTTAATTCCTAAAAATAAAAAACTTTAAGCTAATGACAACAAGTCTTCAAACAAAAATGGACGTCTATGTATATAGAACCCTTAAACCTAAAGTTTTCAAACAAAACTTACTTCGGGCACCTTTTCAATCCCTAAAATGACGATCCGAACGTTTACGTATCCTTGATGTATTGAGCCTACATTATTGTTTGTAGAAAAACATATCAGGTTCTATATAAAATATTGACGTTTCAGAGTCTTGACACACTTCTAATCGTTGGTCAAAGTATGAAAAAAAAAAAAACTAAGTGTTGCAAATAAAAAAAAATGACCAATTTTTTTTACTGGGTTCTATAACTCAGTAAACTACTGCGTTATAGAAAAAAAAAACTTTAACGCAGTATTTTAATGAGTTAAAGGACATAGCCGCACTGTTACGGTTAAGTCCTTTAACGTAGTAAAATACTGCGTCAAAGGTACTTTTCTCACAGTTTTTTTTTCATGGGTATTTTGGTTCAACCCCACTTTTTAGGGGTATTTTGGTTGTGGACTTGCTAGAGATCTAGCTAGTTACTATATGTGGTACCATTTTATACTCCTTAATTAATACTGGACCACTCTAATGTGTGGTCCTCTTTTCCTTTATGTTTCACTATTTATGTCAAGTTCTTGTTTAGTTTTGCTGGTAAAACAAACTAAATAACCTACCTAAATCTAAATTCGTTTATAAGCAATAAGATCTAAGTGTGTTAAGACAAGAAATTTCATGTTCTTAAATGCCTTACTCCAAAGTATTCAAGTCTCAGCTTCATGGTTGTGTTTTTCATTTGCTAGAAAGTCGGCACGTTGATTTGCCTCCCTCTAGACATGTCTATGGTGGTCTTGTTTGCATTCAGCAAATACGTACAATATTCAACAATGTGTCTAAGCTGGCTTAACATCCATTTAAATAATCTATTTACATTCCTGCTTCATATGCCCTTCCTTTTGACCTGATCTTTACATGGTTGAAAAGGTATTTCAAAGGGCTACACTTTCATGTCGACGATTCTTATTGCTATGACTTCAAAATCACGATACGGATCTAGTTGTTTGGGTTGCGACATTTGATATTTGCTTGATGTTTCACAATTAGATAGTAACTCTTAAAATATGCTTCATCTTACCTTAGTATTTCAACAATCGCTTTCGTTAATCATCTTTAAAGATCCCTAAAAAAGCAAGCATCTTCAAATTGCATCTTGACACAACTAATATCAATTTTTATTTATAATACAGTTGTTTAATTATATTTTAATCTTGAATTGTTTGTTAATTTCTTTAATCGCTTTTACTTTCCTATACAATTTGTCTAAATAAATTTTTAAAAACACAATTAGATTTAAGGTCTTCAAATCTTTACACCAAGCAAATAAGAAATTCTTCTTAGTAAGAAAAACATAATTCTGTTTTTTCAAGTGTCGAACTTTGGAGAAGAACGAGTGTTTTTTTAGGAGAATAGAGAAAATATAGTTGGTAATAGGTGCAAAAGTAAAAAGTTTTGTCTACAAAATTATAACACCAATTTATCAGAAAGAAGAATCTAACTAATTGGGATGAAAGAATGCATCTTTTCTCAGAAAAAGGCCCTTACATAAAATAAATTATTAATCCATAGATCTAAACATCGTTCCACTGTTTTGAATCGACCAAAAATACAGAGAAAATCCTTAAATTACAATATACAACACATATACTTGGAAAAGAGGACACAAAAAAAAAAAAAAAAAAACATAATCCCAAAAAAAATAACTAGAATAATAATACTCGAAAATTGCTAAGCCGACATACATCCAACGCCATATCTAGTAGTAGGAAAAACAAGAAAAAGTCCACTGCAAATAACTCCCACCATTAATGGGAAACTCCTCATGATTTCATCTAGTTCTTTTGCATGTCCTGGGAATAAACAAAGTGTCACTCTATGATCTGAAAATGCAATCGCCACAAACACCAAAACAGACATCATTGCATGTACGAAATCTGTGAATCCCATAATGTACCTATTAGAAGGAGAAAAAAAACAGCAAACAGATTAACACAAAAGCCAACGGCTTTGAAACGTGGAATCAACTTACTATAAAAAAATATTTGTCATGGTCGAATCCGTCACAAATTCAAACGTAGCAAAATTTTTGTGATTGAAGAAAAAACTAAATTTTGTCCACATTGACATGCTGTCAGAATTTTGTGAAAATCTTTAGTCAGAAATATTATGTTACACATTTGCTTTTTTCTTGTAGTGCTTTCCATATAGAGATATTGTTCATGGTCAAGAGAGGTTTAAGTCACACACACATAAGTGTTACAAACTAATACTAACATTACCTCTCATCTTTTGGCACTTGCACACCAAGTCCAGTCTTGAAAACTTTCAACCCTCTAGGAGTGACAAATCCATAGTAAACTTTCCCGTCCGGACCGCGAAAACTGTCGGTGAAATGGAAGAAGAAGCATGACAAAGTGCAAATCCCAAGAAGTGTCAAAATCATCAGTGTGGTGATTGGAGAACACTCCCCTTTGCCAAAAACTGATGGAAGGAGCATTTCAAAAGTTAAAAGAGTTCCTGTTGGGAGAAAATTCACAAGCAATGAAGTTTTTGAGAGTGTTTTTTGAACCCCATTTGCCATTGCTCTTCTTTTCTTACCACCAATTGCTGGTTGAGGCAATTCTGGGATTGGAATATCTTGTAACGAATTACTAGGGTACATAGAAGAAGTAACATTATCGACACGTTGCGATGCACTGTAAATTTTAATCCCGGTTGGTCCCTCACTTTGCTCCATTTTTTCGAGAATATTGGGATCAAAAGATATGTAGGCTTTGAATAATGAAGAGAAATGAAGAACAAGAATTAAGATTGAAGTTTATTGAAAAAGATCACCAAACGTTCGGAGTATTGGATTGTTGGTTTTTATTATGTGTTTGGTTGATTTATTTATATATAGTTTTGGTTAAGTAGAAGCACTTCAAATTTTTGAATTTTTTCTAACTGTAAGTAACTAACTTCTTGGCAACCATTGCCACCCGATTGGAAATGTTTTCTAAACATTCAAAATTGTAGTCTTTGATTAGAAAAAAAAAAAATCATCAACGGAATTGTTAAAAAAGACATCAATGGAAATTGGTAAAAAGATAATGTCAGCCGGAAAGTTTCATAATTACTTTGATTTGCTCTTTATTTTAGTTAAATTTGCAAGCTTAATCACTAAAAGGCAAGTTTCATAATTACTTCAATTAGTTTCTCTTTATTTTATTTTATTATATTCAGATAATTTATTTAAAATTGATTAGACAAGGGAGCATTAACCGTCGTAATTGACTATACTACAACAAATTATAAGGACATTACTCCCAAAGAATTACAATACTATGTTGGATTGATTTTTGCAAAGTGCTCCCAAAAAACAAGCTTGTTCTGGTCATCTGCTAGTGTAGCATTTAACAGTCTCTCTGAGCAGAAGACTGAAAGTCTTGGTTTTTCAGGAGTGCCATTAAACTGCCAAAGACAACATAGATATTTTATGACCATCTAAAATTTGACCACTTTACAACTAGCTTTTCTCCCTATATTTTTTAAATACATTTTTATCTAATTGGATTAGATTTATATTCAAAATAAAGTTATGTCTTGATTAAAAAATAACACGCTTAAATCAAAACCTTAAAAAATAAAACACTTAAACCTAAAGTTTCCAAGCAAAACTTACTTCGGGTACCTTTTCAACCCCTAAAACAACGATCCGAACATTTACGTATCCTTGATGTATTGAGCCTACATTATTGTACACAGAAAAAAATCAGGTTCTATATAAAATATTGATGTTTCAAAGTCTTGACACAAGACTAATCATTGGTCAAAGTATGGAAAAAAACACTAAGTGTTGCAAAAAAAAAAAAAGATTTATGAAAATAAGATGTTGCAATCTTTTTATGGAAAAAAACACTAAGTGTGTTATTTTTTAATGCGTAACTTTATTTCGAATATGTTGCAAAAAAAAACGACTAAATCGGACGTCCGTGCGCAAAAAATCACGTATATTCGAAATAAAGTTACGCATTAAAAAATAATACACTTAAATCTAAACCCTAAAAATAAAAAACTTTAAGCTGATGAGAACATGTCTTCAAACAAAAATGGACATCTATGTATATAGAACAGCTAAAGCTAAAGTTCAAACAAAACTTACTTCGGACACCTTTTCAACCCCTAAAATGATGATCCAAACGTTTATGTATCCTTGATGTATTGAGCCTACATTATTGTACGCAGAAAAAATCAGGTTCTATATAAAATATTGATGTTTCGGAGTCTTGACACACTACTAATCGTTGGTCAAAGTATGGAAAAAAAACACTAACGGTTGAAAAAAAAAAAAAGGTTGACCAAATATTTTTTTTTGGGTTAACGCAGTAAAATACTGCGTTATAGAAAAAACAATCTTAAGTATTTTACTGCTTTAAAGGACTTAACCACGCCATTATGGTTTAAGTCCTTTAACGCAATCAAATGTTGCGTTAAAGGTACTTTTGTCATTGTTTTTTTTTTTTCTGGAGTATTGTGGTTCGACCCCACTTTTTAGGGGTATTTTGGTTCTGGACTCACCACTAAAGCGGTACCGCTGCCGCGGTGCTAGTGCCGCCATAGCGGGCACCAGACACCCGAAATTCCCAAGTTCTTCACAACTCAACCTTTAATCCCGTCTATGGCCATATGCTCATATACCATATATGCAGACATACAAATAAAAGCTACAAATGCACTCGTAGCCTCGGAATTCCCAACGGAGGTCTCGTTGGCTGAGTCTATCCCTCATACCTCCATATCAACTTCCCAACCCAATTCCGAAAATGCACCCGAGTGCATTAGGAACCGAGCCAAATATACACACAACTTTTAAAAGACCATCCGGACCTCTCGGAATCGATGGATTCCCAAAAAAGATCCGTTTATCCAAAAGTCAACTTTGAGTCAACTCTCTTACGCTTTAAGCCCAATTTTCCCAAAAAGTGACCAAAATCTAATCCAAACACCTCGGGGGGCGTGTCAATGGTCCTCTCGGGTGAAATGTGAGCTAAACAAGCTTGGGAAAGGGTCAAAAGTACCGAAAAGCCTTTAACAACCGAGCCGGTTGTTACATGACCCAATTTCACTAAGTTGTGCGGGCACCTACCTTTCCCAAATCGGTAGGCAAACCCTTAACTCAATATTCACAAATAATAGAACAATAGCGGATGAAGGTAAAATAACGTAAATCTCACAATATAATGTAAATAAGTGTGGAAGTAAATGAAATCCACTCCAATATCTGTCTGGTCATACAAGAGCATCTAAACTAAATACAACAAGTTTGAATAATAAAACATGAATAGTCTCAAAATCATGTCTCAGAATGTAAAGCAAGACATAATACTAGGAAGAGTCTTCGGGCGGTGAATGTCCTCTTGCTCACCCTGAAGAGACTCGAATCAGCAATCCTCGAATATCAACCACGAAGGGTAGAAGTAGATCCAATCTGGTATTCTGCATTCATAAAAGAATGCAACAAGTACAGGTCAGTACAAATAAAAAGTATTGGTAGGTATTATAAGCCGACTAAGACTAGCTAACGTATATAAAGACAACAAAGCAAGATAAACACGCAAAACAACAAGGTACAAGTCAACACAAATCCATATCCTCGGTACAAGTCATCAACTATGTTATAGCATCTAAACCTAACCGTGCCAAGTCTCAGTATAACTAATCTGAACTAGTACATCACAATCATATCACAACAAGTCATCACCTATGTTATAGCATCTAAATCCAACTGTGCCAAGTCTCAGTACAACCAATCCGAACCAGTACATCACAACCATATCACAACAATATCACAGAAAACCCAAAGGTACAATGCAATGCAATAATGTATGTATGATGAATGCAATGCATATGCACCGTACACATGTACTTCGACAATGGAACATCACATCTTGGCAGCGCAACCCATGGGGGACCTGCGAAGTCCATGTAGTACCGGCAACAACCTCAGCAACGAGCACTCTCTCGATCCCGGCAAGAGACTTCGAGCATTGAGCACTCATTCATTTTCGGGAAGAGACCTCGGGCAACGTACACTCATTCTGCTCCGATAAATGACCTCGGATCGCGGACTTTAATCACTCTTTTTGTCACACCCCAGTCCTGATAGGGCATGATGGGCACCCGACCCTTTACTTAGAGCTGAGCCAACTCGCTGGTTCTCGTTACATTCATAATCCCACCGGACTCTTAAATCACGAAATGAAATGCATAATGAAAGCTTTTCAAAAACATTATTTTCGTCTTTCTCAAATCAAGTAAAATATGTAATCATATGAAATTTGTAACATAATGCATAATGATACATCAGCTTGCAGAGCCACTTGCAAGACTGACATGCTATATACATGACTCTATCTGCAAATTCTCTAACATAAATCAATATACCATAACATAGATACTCTGACTCGGCAACACTCCGGAAGGAAATGGAGCTCGCCAATATAGCTGGAACATCTTCTAGCAATATCCTCTACTCATCTGTATACACCTGCATGGCATGAAACGCTGCGTCCACAAGAAGGGACGTCAGTACGAATAATGTACTGAGTATGTAAGGCATGAATAACACCATAATATAGATATGAAAGGTAACATGGAATAAGAGAGATAACCTGTACATCTGAATCCCTCATAAGGCGGATGTCATGCATGCTTAGCCTTTTTTAAAAAAATATTTCTATACATATACATAGTACCATGCCCGGCCATTATATATATATATATATATATATATATTATCATGCCCGGCCATTAAGGCTCGGTGTTATCATCATTAGCCCACGTCCAGGCCTCCCACGTTCGGGGCAATATCATAACATGCCCACTGCAGTGGTGTGCACATCTACGTGCCATGCCTGGCCGACTATAGCGCGGCGCTGTGTGAGAAAATACATACATATAAATAAAGCATGCATAAGAGCCCAATCAAAAGCCACAACTATATCGGAGTGACGTAAGGTCGGTAGCCTCCGATTATATTATGGATCAATCATCATCGTTTATCCCACCTTGAAGGAACAAGGGTCATAAGGTGAGATTACCAACAATGAAGGAAATTAAGAAATTGCAAAGTAAGCTCAATCACCTCATAATAATATAAAGCTCATGTACATGGAAATCTCTATGAATAAAAATCATCTCATAATAACATGAAATCCGTATGCCTTGGAGCTTGGATAAATAAATCCCTCATAATCATCATCATGGTTATCATTAAAAGAATTATTCATCTTTGCCATCTTAAAAACTTCAAGAGTCATGAATTTCTAACATTCTTGGAAATGAAAATTTTTATGGAATTCATGCATGGCTTGGTAGGATAAGAATCATGCCTTTAGAAGCTCAATAACATCATAAGGATCACGAAATTCGTGGACTTCTAGAATTTGCGGAACCAATGATATTATAGGTACGACACCAAGGTTTATAACGAAAGGATCATGCCTTTAGAAAGAAGGAGACTAGCCTTAACATACCTGGAAGATAGTTTCTCGACTTCCAACATACTTCCTGTCTTGAAATTCACTTAAGATCATTCATAGCTTCGTAATCTACATATACAATCATTCATACTATTGTTAGGATCATCATCATACACTTGTCTTAAGCCCTTAATTAAAATCCTTTTAGATTCTGTCAAAATTCGGGCAGCATCTCCCATGTTTATATGCCTAGCCCGAAATCATAATATCAAAAACCAATCAACAACAACAATACCAACATCATACAAGATAAACATATGTTTTTTCATCCAAAATTCTCTTCAAACCTCAATCCATAAGCCAACAACACCAACACAACAACTATAACTCTTATTCTTGCAATTATTCCTTAATCAATGTTGATAAAGAAGAGATTCAATGATTCATACCTTATTTATACTAAGGTAGAAATATCTTCCATATCTACTTGATCCCAAGCTAACTCCACACAAATTGAAATTATAATCGCGCCTACACGTTGTCCGGACTTCGATTAGTATTCCGTAGCTTGAATTTTGCTCAAGATCCTCACTTCTATGTGAGATTTAAGAGCCCTCTTTGTTGCTGAAGTTTCTGGAAATTTTTGGACATTTTTGATGATGAAAAATGGGCTTTTAACCCCTTTTATAGTAGCTAAGGTCGGTTGCACTGTAGCGGTACTGTAGCGGTACTGTAGCAGCCCTGTTTTCTGCTTTGTCAGCTCAGTTTGTAACGTCTATAATTCTCTACTCCGATGTCCTATCGATGAGAGGTTTGTTGAATTAGAAACTAGACTCGACGAACTTCATTTTAGGGTTTTGAAACACCTTTAAACACCTAATATACATGGAGATATACCCCTCCAAAGTTGACTAAAAATCTGCCCAACATTTCTCAAATTTTCGTCAAACTTATTTTCTTCAATTTGCTTGATCTCGAAATCTTCCGGAATTCTCCATACATGATATTTATCATTTATTATACTTGATAATGACCATGTTCTTGTGTTTCAAAATAGTCTTTCCCGATTACGACTTACGAGATCATAATCATCCTTTACTTAAACAGTATACTTAATAATGTCTCGTTCCTCATACTCCAAAGTTGTTTTACCTAGCCATAACTCGACATACTTAATTCAAATTTAACCAGTGCTTCTCCGAGGTACGGGGTGTAACACTTTTACGCTCTCCGGCAAAGACCTCGGCAGCTACACTCTCTCACTTATCATCATCAGTACCATAACCATGCAATATCAATGTATTATGGAAATGAGTATAAATATGACGCAATGTAATATCAACAACCAATCCAATCCCCAGCAGTACCAAATAGGGCATACAAGTAATATCAATAATAAGGCTACACAATAAGCCACAATGGAATCACAGTTCTCATCTCAATATCAATCAAGTAAAGTACCGCAATATCATAATCATGAAATATCACTAGTCACAAATACCCAATGTCTCAACGTGGCAATGACCCAATAATTAAATAGATCAAGATAAGTCAACAACACAAGGGGTAGCTAGCCCCCAAAACATACAACAAGGCCCAACCTAAGACAATATCCAACCCAACTTTATACTCGAAGGTTTACATGCATTCTCCGACAATATCATCTAAACATGCGCTTAGCTAATCGAAATCTCACCATAAGGTAAACCGTAACCTACTTAGAGAGCTGAACAACAAAGTCTCCAATAGTCAAACCTTAGTATTTCCCTTCGTTTGAGCCTCGAGATAATGGAAGTCTAATCATATCCGAATCATGAAATTAGAATCAAGAAGAAACATCATTCAACCTTACTACTATTCAAGACCCAAATCCCAACCTATGGAATGGGGTTTATGAACTAGAGAGATGAAATTAGGAATCTATAGGTCTCAATATGAAATTAATGTTCTAGGTGATCAATTCCCATCCATTATAAGCTAAGAGAACTAACAAATCACTTAAATTGATTCTAGGCAAAACCCCAAAATTTGGGTATATACCCTAACTTCAATTAGGAAGGAATCATGTAATAATAGATTCTAATCACCAATTCCATGCTTAATGAAGGTAACCCAATCAATAAATAAAGATTTAATAGTCTAGAATAAAGAACTCATTGGACCCTCTTTTAATCCTCAAGCTCTTAATGAAACTATCATGATTAATGAATTCCCAAGGTGATTAATGGAACAAGGAATGGAAAGGAAGGTGAAGGAACTTATCAAAATGATTTTCTATTACACCCCGGACTTTCAGTGTTACACCCAGTACCTCGGAGAAGCACAAGTTAAATTTGAATGTAAGTATGTCGAGTTATGGCTAGGTCAAACAACTTTGGAATATGATGAGCGAAGCATTATTAAGTATATTGTTTAAGTAAAGGATGATTATGATCTTGTAAGTCGTAACCTGGAAGGGCAATCTTGAAAACACAAATTTTGAAAACACAAGAATCTGACCATTATCAAGTATAATAAATGATAAATATCATGTAGGGGGAGTTTTGGAAGATCCCAGGACCAAGCAAATTAAAGAAAATAAGTTTGTCGAACATTTTGAAAAAAGTTGGCAGAATTAAGGATAGAATTTTGGGTCAACTTTGGAGGGATCTATCTCCAGGTATATTAGGAGTTTTAAGGTGTTTCAAAAGCCTAAAATGAAGTTCGTCGAATCTAGTTTCCAATGTAATAAACCGCTCATCGATATGATGTCGGAATAGAGAATTATGGACGTTAAAAGTTAGGCTGACATAGCGGAAATAGCACTGCTACAGTGCTTCTACAGTACTGCCGACTTTGCCCACCTATAAAAGAGTCAAGACCCCATTTTTCAGCTCCAAAAACAGATCCTAAAGCCCAGCACACATATAGGGGCAAATATGTCATAAAAAGTGAGGGTTTGAAGTGATTTTTGGCTAATCAAGGCTCGGGTAACGCATAGTTACGGTTATAGCATCGTTTTGCGGTGGATTTCGGCTTGGATTCAAGGTGAATATTGGAGATATTATTGTTCTAACAAGGAAAAGATATGAATCTCTCCTTATTGGCATTAATTTCGGCTTCTTTACGGAAATAAAGTTACTAAATAGTCGTATCACAAGTTGGTTAGTTGAGAAATTTAGAAAACATCGTGTGGGATGTTTTAGGAAATATATTGGTATGGATAATGGTGTTGATGATGTTGGTATTGTTATTGTTGATTGGTTGTTGATATTATGATTTCGGGCTAGGCATATAAACAGGAGAGATGCTGCCCGAATTTCGACAGAATCTAAAAAGATTTTAATTAAAGTTTTGAGACAAGTGCATGATGACGAGCCTAACAATAGTATGAATGGTTTTATATGTAGATTGCGAGTCAGGAAGTAAGTTGGAAGTCGAGAAATTATCTTCCAGGTATGTTAAGGCTAGTCCATTTCTTTCTAAAGGCATGATCCTTTCATTATAAACCTTTGTGTCATACCCATAATAACATTGGTTTCACAAATGCTAGAAGTCCACGAATTTCGTGATCCTTATGATGTTATTGAGCTTCTAAAGGCATGATTATTTTCCTACCAAACCATGCATGAATTCCATGAAAATTTTCATCTCCAAGAATGTTAGAGATTCATAACTCTTAAAGTTTTTATGATGGTAAAGATGAATAATTTTTTTTTATGATGACCATGATGATGATTATGAGGGATTTATTTATCCAAGCTCCAAGGCATACGGATTTCATGTTATTATGAGATGATTTTTATTCATAGAGATTTCCATGTACATGAGCTTTATATTATTATGAGGTGATTGAGCTTACCTTGCAATTTCTTAATTTCCTTCGTTGTTGGTAATCTCACCTTATGACCCTTGTCCCTTCAAGGTGGGATAAACGATGATGATTGATCCATAATATAATCGGAGGCTACCGACCTTACGTCACTCCGATATAGTTGTGGCTTTTGATTGGGCTCTTATGCATGCTTTATATATATGTATGTATTTTCTCACACCGCGCCGCGCTATAGTCGGCCGGGCATGGCACGTAGATGTCATGTTATGATATTGCCCCGGACACGGGAGGCCCGGACGCGGGCTAATGATGATAACACCGAGCCTTAATGACCGGGCATGATAATATATATATATATATATATATATATATATATATATATGACACCGAGCCTTAATGGCCGGGCATGGTACTATGTATATGTATAGAAATGTTTTTTTAAAGGCTAAGCATGCATGACATCCGCCTTATGAGGCATTCAGATGTACAGGTTATCTCTCTTATTCCATGTTACATTTCATATCTATAATATGTTGTTATTCATACCTTACATACTCAGTACATTATTCGTACTGACGTCCCTTCTTGTGGACGCTGCGCTCATGCCCGCAGGTAGGCAGGGAGACGGATCAGACCCGTAGGTCTTCTATCAGCGGATTCTCAGGAGCACTCCACTTTCTTCGAAGCTGCAGTCTACTTGGTATTGTCCTTATGATCATTTGTATTCCATGTAGAGGCTCGTAGACATTTGTGTACAGTTAGATGTTTTATAGCTCCACCGGCTCATAATGTTGTATAATATATATATATATCAGTGGCCTTGTCGGCCTTATTGTGAGCTCTTGGTACCTTACTGTTAGCCTTGCCGGCTTTATGATATACGTTAAGTTGTGGCGACCTTGTCGGTCCGCATATGTACATATGTGCTGAATGAGCGGATATTCCTATTTTGGGCCATTTCTGCGTGCAGGTGTTCTTGAGTTATGGTTTAAAATATTCAAAGTAACGGATAAGTCAGGTGGTTCCCGGCCTACGGGTCGGAGCCCATCATACTCCTGGTAGGGATGTGACATTTTCTATGAAGAATATCCTTGAATGCTCCCAACAAGCTCTAAAGTCAGAATGGCAATGAATGAAGGACTTTGGGCTTTTAACACACATTTAATGAATCTAACTGCCCATCACCCGCTTTCGCGCCCCTTTTAGCGCTTTAGCGGCTCCGCTTCCGCAGCCCATGACCCCTTCTGCGATCTTGCCCAAATTACACAAGCCGCTATAGTGGCAGGGTAACCGCTAAAGCGGTACTGCTGTCGCGGTCCTAGTGCTGCCATAGCAGACACCAGACACCAAAAATTCCCAAGTTTTCACTAATTTAACTCGAAATCCCGACTATTACTCGAGGCCATCTGCTCACATACCATATATGCAGACATACATAAAAACACACTATGAACGCACTCGTGGCCTCAAAATTTTCAACGGAGGTCTATTTGACCTAGTCAACCCCCGATACCTCAAAATCAACTTCCCAATCCAAGTCCCAAAATGCACCCGAGTGCATTAGGAATCAAACCGAATATACACAAGTTCTAAAAGACCATCCGAAACTCTCGGAATCGACAGATTTTCAAAAAAGGTCCATTTACCAAAAGTCAACTTTGAGTCAACTCTTTTTCGCCTTAAGTCCAAATTTCCCATAAGGTCACTCAAATCATATCCAAAGGCCTCGGGAAGCATGTCAACAGTCCCCTCGATGAAATGTGAGCTAAACAAGCTCAAAAAAGGTCAAAAGCACCGAAAAGGCTATAACGACCAAAGGCAACTTTTAGAATCAAGTTGTTTATGCAGAGTTTAGCTAATGATTTCCAAATTATATACATTGTCAGTGTAACAATTTTTTATATTATCAGTCAGCTTTATATGTTGTAGTAAATAACCTATCTTATTCTTAAGATCACAAATATCAGAAATATTGTTTACACTAACATTGTATAAAACTTAAACTCCTAACTAATATCCACCAACGTCCGATGGTGTAAATAAGTTTTACAAAATAAGCCACTTTCACTTGTTTTCGAAGGTAACTGCCCTATTTTGAAAGTTCCAAATTTTATTTTTCTTTTTAAGATGATTTTAAAAGGTCACACCTCAAATTTTAACTTGTATGTTTCTTGTTAAGGGAATTAAAAATTTTATATATGTATAAAGTTTTGTTTGTACCTATATACTCAGTATAATTACCGTCTTCCTTGCATATGGCTATGCTACTGCATGATGATATTCCACGTCGCAAAACAATCAGATATTTCTATGCATAAACTTCCTTTAAATTAAAGGTTTACCAGAAATCTCACACAAGGACAAATCTAACTTGTAATTTGTGGTTAACGTAAGCTTATATGGTTTTTATCCAAAATATATTTACTTACAATTTGTTTTCCTTACTTTTCTTTTTAGTCCGTTTAAAATAAATGTTTCTTTCCTTGTTTGGAAACTCTTCAGTTTCAACTTTAGACATGCCATGTTAAGACCACGAGATTAAAAGGCAGTTTGGTATATTCGACATATTTTTAGTTTAAGGCCACAAAATTCAAAAGTCTTATTTACTTAAACTCTGTGTCAAGTCAAAACTTAACAAACAAATTGAAATGAAGGGAGTATATTAAGAGATTAAAAATCGGATAGTACCGTCGTACTAATGCTATCTGTCAACATAGTATCACCGTGCTAATGCTATCTCTCGACAAACTCACTAGTCCGTAGAGATCATGATCCTTTCACATGATGCATAATATAGTATTTGAAAATAAATATTTTGTTTTCTTTGTTTTACGCATTGTATTTGAAATCCTCGGAAAATAAACAACGTTAGGGGGAATCTCGAACCAATAGGTGGAAGGAGGGCAATTTTTGTGTCAATACTAAGTACATTAAGGGTAATTTCGATCCAATAGATAGAAAGAGGGGTAAATTTGATCCAATAGGTGGAAGGATGACATTTGTTAGACTTTTTAATAGGTTAATGGAATTTTTTATCCTTTTGCGTTTTATACATGGTGTAATCGCCTATATATTTGAAAGAAGTCTGAATTCTTTGAAAGAAGAAGCCATTGAGTTAAGAATCTTCGTCAGGATTTGGCTCCCAAGCCTATAGTATAGGATATATAAATCTCTGAAAGGAATGTTTGTAATCTAAAGATTAGGGTAAATTTCATATACTATCTATGACTTAATACGAACAAATCTTTATTCATATGTTTTGCTTTTGTCAAGCCTCAGTTTTTTACAATTCATAAAGCAATTCAGTAATAGTAACTCAAATGTGATGAAACAATATTAAGATATTAAATTATATCAAGGCATCCCTAAAAACATGTTTCTTCCCTCCATAAAAAAAGCTCCTCAATAACTACTTGGCCAGTTCATCTGTAAATGCTAAGGCTGTTGATAGACATTGGCGGTTGGTCCCTCCATATCAACTGGACCAGCTATCTGAGGCTAAAAATTCAAAAGCCAAGAAAATTGAATTTGGTGGCTTGAAGAAGCCAAAATTTACAACATTTTATATGTAGAGACAAAAGTCATTGAGAATAATGGTTAGGAAGATGTTATCTGAAAAGGTTATCAATTATAGAGCAACGTTTCTTCTAGAAAAATAATTAATCTCAAAGCTTGTTAATTCCCTCAAACCTTTCCCTTGCATATATGACAACAACATCGAGTTTGGCTACATTGAATATGCCAGGGGAAGGTTCGAGCAGTATTTGGAAACCCGAACTCTTGGGTGCCATGTGAATGACCAAGCTCTTTCAATTGCTGTTTACCTGCTTCATTGGACTGCTTAACTACAGAAAGTGCTGCTCTCCCCATGGATGTGATCTCAGCTTGCTCTTCTGAAACTGAAGCTGCTACAACATAAGTAGATTGAACAGGAAGAAGCACACGTATGGAGAAGATGCAGGCGCATCTGATGCTGCCATGTCACCCTTCAAACCGGAGACAGCATTTCCTGGACCGTGTAACTCAATATGCCGTCCGCATACAGGGATAACAGTCTTAGGAATTCTGTCCGAGACATTTGAATTTTCCACATTCCTCATAGCAGAGTATTTAGCCTCAAACTCTTTCAGCTGCACATGACAAATAATTCTTGTTAGGTCAGTGTTCAAGCACAAAGAATTCAAGACAACTTGGTAATTCGTTGAACCAATACTGATGAACTGATGGTACAGTGGATTTATGGTTCCTTGTCGTCGCCTTCCTCGATGCACTACAAAAAAAAACAAAAAAAAAAAGGAATTATCGACCAATTATAACTCTTGCCACTCAATAAGAGTCACCCAAAAAATTAGTAAGGATCTATTTTCTTTACAAAACTTATTTTTCCTACTCCCACCAGAAAAGTCAATTTCTTGATTATTAAGGAACATGTTTTTAGAGGAACATTAAAAAAAAAAAATAGAAATTACTAAGATTTAAGTTCATAAATCAAAGAACATGAAAAGAAAAAAAAATGAAATTAATGATAGCTTACTTGATTAGTTCTAGCAACACTTCTTCTCTGAGTGAAGACAAAGTATTCAATTATTGATGAAGAAAAATGTTAATAGTTAGAGGGTTTTATAGCAAAATTAATGACAATTATGGTGACCAAATTCTCATTTTCTTTTCTTTTATTATTTATTTTTGTAATATATATATTTATTTATGGAAAGGATTTTTGCAAATCTAACCTAATCAACCTATATTGGTAAGTTATTAAAATCTCCTACACTTCTTTTTATTAGGAAAAGAATTGTTACACCTTGTCTCTATGTAGTTTTCAAAATAGAAGGAAGCTTTTAAAATCAAGGTGTTTAGTTAGAGTTTAACTAATGATTTCAAAATTATATGCATCGTCACACTTTTTATATCATCGGTCATCTTTATCTGTTGTAGTAGATAGCCTGTCTTATTTTTAAGATCACAAATAATAGAAATATTATATATTTAAACTCCTAAGTAATATCCACCAAAGTCCGACGGTGTAATTATTTTTTACAGAATAAGCCACTTTTACTTGTTATCGCAGGTAACTGCCCTGTTGTCAAAGTTCTAAACTTTATTTTTCATTTTAAAAGGATTTAAAATGTCACATCTTAAATTTTAACTTGTATTTTTTTGTAACGACCCGTTTAGTCGTTATTGCATTTCCATCCCTTTTGACCCTTTCCCGAGCTTAGTTAGCTCACTTTTGACCCGAAAGGGACCGTTGACACATTTTTCGAGGTGTATAGATTCGATTCAGGCGACTTTTCGTGAAATTTGGGCTTAAAGCGAAAAAGAACTGACTCAAAGTTGACTTTTAGGTAAACTGACCTTTTTCGAAAATTCATCTATTCCGAGAGGTCTGGACGATCGTTTAGAACTTGTGTGTATATCTGATTCGGTTCCCAATGCACTTGGATGCATTTTGGGACTTGAGTTGGGAAATTGTAAATGAGGTATCGGGGGCTGACTCGGTCAACGAGACCTCTGTTGGAAATTCTGAGGCTGCGAGTGCGTTCGTAGCGTGTTTTTATGTAGGTCTGTGTATGCGGTTTGTGAGCAGATGGCCTCGGGAGTGGTTCGGGATTCGGTTGAGACTTAGGAAAATATTTGGGTTCTGGTACCTGGTGTCCGTCATAGCGGCACCACTGTTGAGGTGGGATGGCCGCTTGGGCGGCCAAGCCTATTTTGGCCTAGACCATCTCGACAGCATGTGATGGCGCTGGGGCGGTGGCGTTGTTGCGGCCCCGATGCCGCCGTGGTGGTATCGGGCCTGTTATTTCATTAAGTGTGTATTAAATAAGTCCTTAGTCTATCATTTATTCCCATTAAGTGTGTATTTAATAAGCCCTTGGTAATTCATTGAACCAATATTGATGATTAAGTGTGTATTAAATAAGCCCTGTTATTTCATTAAGTGTGTCCTGTTATTTCATTAAGTGTGTATTAAATAAGCCTGTGGTAATTCATTGAACTGATGGTATAGTGGATTTATGGTTCCTTGTCGTCGCCTTCCTTGATGCACTACAAAAAAAAAAAAAAAAAAAAAAAAAAAAAAGGAATTATCGACCAATTATAACTCTTGCCACTCAATGAGAGTCACCCAAAAAATTAGTAAGGATCTATTTTTTTACAAAACTTATTTTGCCTACTCCCACCAAAAAAGTCAATTTTTCAATTATTAAGGAACATTGTTTTAGAGAAACATTAAAACAATTAATTAGAAATTACTAAGATTTAAGTTCATAAATCAAGAACATGAAAAGAAAAAAAATAATGAAATTAATGATATCTTACTTGATTAATTCTAGCAACTCTTCTTCTCTCAGTGAAGACAAAGTATTCGATGATTGATGAAGAAAAATGTTAATAGTTAGAGGGTCTTATAGCAAAATTAATGACAATTATGGTGACCAGATTCTAATTTTCTTTTGTTTTATTATTTATTTTTGTAATTGTTTTTTTTATGGAAAGGTTTTTCTCAAATCTAACCTAATCAACCTATATTGGACAGGGGTGGGCATGGTACGGTATGGTATGGTATTTAAAATTTCGGTCCGGTAATTTTGGTTTTCGATTTCCAAAAATACTATACCATTACCGTACCAAATTAATTCGGTATGGTTCGGTATTTTAAAGTTCGGTTTCGCTATTTTACGGTACGGTAAATCAGTACCATAGTTTGTCCAACTTCGACTTACTTATATTCATATTATGGAGAAATATGACTTCCGCTACTTAAGAAACGTCTCAATTATTATGTACGAAACACCTTACACATGTAAAAATATTCAAAAGAAAGTTCAAGCAATCCCTTTCGTAAATTGATTACACAAAAAAGACATTTAAATCAAGATAGAGTAGTCAAAGTTCAAACGTTTGAACAATTACTTTTCTAATAATACTAGTTTATACATTGGGAAAATTTCAAAGACCTCCCATCACGTTTTGCTTCGTTTCATTGACCTCCCCTCACGTTTGCAATATTACGGCTACCTCCCCTATTTTAATTTTTTTGTAACATCTATTTTATTGTATTTATTACTAGTAAAAAAAATAGTAAATATGGACTTATTTGCCCTCCCTAACATCATGCTCCTTTGGTTAAATTTTATTTTATCAATATCTCCTTGAAAAAGTTATTTCCTAGGAATATTCACCCGTTCCCAACATTATAATCAAATCTTACTTCTATAATATAAAATCTGCATTGGAAAGAAATCAGATTCCACGAGCGCTAAAATTAATCAAATTCCACTTCTACAATCACATTACAATACACGACTATGCAACGATGTGCAAGAAGGAGAGAACACAAGGAATCCTTTCAATACCCGATTAAATAAATGTGAATTTTCAGTTGCGCCAATACTCGATAAGGAACTCGGTTTGTGTGAACTACATCTAAACCTATTTATTGACACTACACAAGCTAGCTAAAAGCTAATTCATGCTCAAATCATTAATTACACAAATTTATAATAATAAGGCCTTTTAGATTTTTGTACTTTAATTTGTCTTATTTTCTCAAACAAATAGTTGAGCTATCACAATGCAGAAAAAGAATCAGATTGGAGCTTTACCATTTTTCTTTTTTGAACCAAAAATGAAAGCGGATGAACAGGGATGGAGAATGACATAAATTGCTGGCAATACGTCATTTATTTATACTTTTAATATACAAAATTTAGTTTCAAAAAGTCAAAACATGGTTGATGAAGAGGAAAAATGGTAAAACGCTAGGAACAGGTGAATAAACCATGGTATTCCATTTTAATATTCCTGGAAAATAACTTTTTCAAGGAGATATCGATAAAATAAAATTTAATCAAAAAACTTTATCTTTGGGAGGGCAAATCAGTCCATATATATTATTTTTTTATTAGTAATAAATAGAATAAATAGTTGTTACAAAAAAATTAAAATAGGGGAGGTAGCCGTAATATTGCAAACGTGAGGGGAGGTCAGTGAAACGAAGCAAAACGTGAGGGAAGTTCTCTGAAATTTTCCCTTATATATTTGTTAATATTATAATACTAAGATACATGAATTGTATATGTAATTATATACTTCGGTATGGTATTTGGTATTTCGGTATTTTCTTTATGAATACCGAATACCGTACCGAATAGAAAACTTTTTAAAAATGCATACCAAATACCATAATATCGAAACCGCGATATAAAAAATTTTAGTTTCGATATGGTAATCGGTATCTATCATACTATGCCCACCCCTAATATTGGTAAGTTATTAATTAAAATCTCCTACACTTTTTTTTTATTAGGAAAAGAATTGTTACATTAAGCTCTGTTATTTCATTAAGTGTGTAGTAAGCCCTGTTATTTCATTAATGGTGTATTAAATAAGTCATGTTATTTCATTAAGTGTGTATTAAATAAGCCCTTAGTCTATCATTTATTCCCATTACGAAAATTGAGCTTAGGGACTGTTTTAGAAGGATCTTGGAGAAAACTCTTGGTGATAAGTCTTGCAAACCTCTTTACTAATTTCTTGTTCCTAATAATAATTAGAGTTTCTTTTCCCTTGTTAATCCCTTAGTAATGGAGGATTCAAAGTAGGTTTTGATGGATTTTCTATCTAGTCTTATTAATGATGAAATTGGGTGACTGACCAAATTCTCATTTTCTTTTCTTTTATTATTTATTTTTGTAATATATTTTTTTTTATGGAAAGGATTTTTGCAAATCTAACCTAATCAACCTATATTGGTAAGTTATTAAAATCCCCTACACTTTTTTTATTAGGAAAAGAATTGTTACATTAAGCCCTGTTATTTCATTACGTGTGTATTAAGCTCTGTTATTTCATTAAGTGTGTATTAATTAAGCCCTGTTATCTCATTAAGTGTGTATTAAATAAACCCTTAGTCTATCTTTTATTTCCATTATGAAAATTGAGCTCTTGGGGACTGTTTTAGAAAGATCTTGGAGAAAACTCTTGGTGATAAGTCTTGCTAACCTCTTTACTAATTCCTTGTTCCTAATCATCATTAGAATTCCTCTTCCCTTGTTAGTCCCTTAGTAATGGAGGATTCAAAGTGGGTTTTGATGCATTTTCTATCTAGGCTTATTAATGATGAAATTGAGTGAGTTTACGCTAGATTATTATGTATCAAAGGTTATTAATCAAATATCTTCCATTATTAGTGTTGAATCCTTAAATCAAACACAGTTAGGGTTTATACCCAAAATTGGGGGGTTTTACTTGAATTTCGAAATTGGTGAATCTTTGAGTTAATTTAGCATTTAATTGATGGTTGACCCAAAGTTGACTTTTGGGCAAACGGACCTTTTCCGGAATTCCGTCAATTCCGAGAGCTCCGGATGGTTGTTTAGAACCTGTATGGGTATTTGGTTCGGTTCCCAATGCATTCGGATGCATTTCGGGACTTAGAATGGGAAATTGGAATTAAGGCATCGGGGGTTGACTCGGCCAACGAGGCCTCCATTGAAAATTTTGAGACCACGAGCGCATTCGCAATGTATTTTTGTGTGAGTCTGTGTGTTTGGTTTGTGAGCAGATGGCCTCAGGAATACCCCGAGATTTTGATTGAAGACTTCGGAATTTCAGGGATTTCTGATGTCTGGTGCCTGCAATGGTGGCACCAGAGACGCCCTAGCGGCACCTCAATGGCAGTGTGATGACCGTTGGGGCGGCAATGTGTAAGGTTGGCCAAACCGCTGTGGCGGTCCTGCAGCTACCGTGGCAACGCCGCTGCAGCGGCCTGTATACCGTCGTGGCGGTGACGGGCAGTTATATTTCATTAAATGTGTCTTAGCAGTTATATTTCATTAAATGTATCTTAAATAAGTCCTAGACCCTCATTATTTCTCATCTCGATATTTGAGCTTGGGGAAACTATTCTTGGAGTTAATATAAAGAAATTCTTGGAGGTAAAACTTGCCTAATCCTTTACTCTTCCTTAAACACAATCATCTTAGATTTTTCCCTTCCCTTTAAACAATCCCTTAGAGATGGAATTTGAGAGAGAGTTTTGGAAGAAAATCTCCCTAGATTATTAATGATAAATTGGTGATGTTCATGTTAATATGATTAATCTAAGCTTATTAATCAAGTATCTTCCACTTTTAACATTGAGTTTCGGATTTAGAGACCTAGGGTTTAAACCCAAATTTTTTATTTTTTTATTTTTTTTTTTGGGGGGGGGGGGGGGGGGGGGGGGAGGGGGTTGCTTGGAACCAGATTTAGGCCAATCCTTGTGTTAAATCAACAATTAGTGGTTGGGTTATGATCACCTAGTACTTAATTTGGTATTTTGCCCCCGAATTTCCCGTTTTGCCCTTGTGGGTCCGTTTTCCTAATTTCTACGGTTACAATGGACCTAATTGATATCATAGAAATATTAATATCATTTTTCATGATTTCTAATATAAAATTCAATTATGCTTGGACTACTTTGGTTCTGAGCTTCAGAGGAAGGGCAAGGCAAAAGAGTGACTTGTTGGTGTTGCTGTTCGGCAGTCCAGGTAGGTTATGGTTTACCTTTGGTGAGACTTCTTATAGTGAATCACATATTTAGAGTATAATGTCGGAGACAACATGTGAACCTTCATGTTGCGTCTCGGAAAATTCCGGATTTGTTGCCTTGTGAGTAGGCTAATGTGAGCTTAAGACAAATATGAAGTCCTTATAAGATTAAGGAGAGTATTAGATAGCATAAAGCGCATACCATAAGATTTTGAAGTCATATGAATATGTGAGACTAAGTCTGTCAAAGGAAGTGAAACGTAAGTCATGTTTAGAAGGGTTTTCGTGATAGTTGATTTGATACGTATTTAGTAATGTCTTGAGGGGCTGATATAGGGCCTATTGTATGGTTAATGAAGTGTTATATAAGTGCCAAAAAGGTTCCACAAGGATTGGAAGTCAAACGTATCACCGAGAGCAAGTTCAGAAAATATAGGTTGTACGACCACTTATACGGTGCGTATAACTTTATACGGTCAGTATAAGGGGTCCGTATAACCCTTCCAGAGAAGGGTATTTTCATGATGGAGTTATACGGTCCACTTATACGGACCGTATAAGTTATACAGACCATATAAGTGTCCGTATAACTCCCGTCGGGCAGCTTTATTTTCTTGTTTTAAATAGATGGCCAAGTTCCATTTTTCATTTCCCATCTTCACTCTTGAGAGCACTAGAATATTCCTCACACCATATAAACACAAATCCAAGAGAAATTAAAGATCAAGAGGCAAGAATCAAGGTATCCATGTGTTGGAAGGCTTGCTAGGGTTAGTAGACTTCAAGAATAATGTGGGTATTAAAGCTAGGGTTTTTACACAAGTTGATAAATTTCTCCAAAGCTCATTCTTATAAGATAAAAGGTTAGTTTTCATGCTTATTTCATGTTATCAAGAATGTTAAGTTGTTGAACAACTTGTGTAGAAGGAGAAAGTAGAAGATGAGGTCTAAATGTAGTTTTCATGATGTTTTTGAATATTAAGCTAACTTGAGTCATGATTATTAGTATGATATGGATATAATCTTAATATGGAAGATAATAATGATGATGAGGAAGCGTTGTATGAAAATGTGCAAAGGGTTAGTGTGAAGTTGTTAGTATAAGTTGAATATGAGAATGGATTTTGAAGACTTAATAAAATGTTATTACTTGATTATGATATTGTGGATGTTATTATGGTTGTTTGGGAGTTCTTTTGTAATGTGGTGGACGTCGATGAAATAGGGGAGATGCTGCCCAATTTTCGTTAACTCATGAATTATTCTAGTTTGAATTTAAGAGTATCTTTAAGGCTTAACCATGGTATGAATCCTTCTAAATGTAGATTTTCAAAGCTTCGACGGTGAATGTTAAGTAGTTAAGAATACAAGAGGTATGTAAGGCTAGCCCTTCTTTCATTAAGGCATGATTCCATTGCTATATACCTCCTCATGAGTTCCATAATGTCTTCCAAATGACTCCATCCGTAGAATTACTAAAGCTCATGATTCTCGGTACTTTCACGATGCTATTACCTCCTTTATGTGATAGTTGATCCTCTAAGGAAAGATGTAATGAAAACGATGATGATGTTGATGATACTTATGGAATTTTATGTATACATGATAAGTATGTATGGCTATGATGTAACACCGAGCTTCTATGGCCGGGTATGACGTCTATCGCGTGCACACCACTGCAGTTGGGTTCGGATAACACTGAGCCTTGGTAGGGCCAGGTATGTATAACACCGAGCCTTGTCATGGCTGGGTATGTGAAACACCGAACCTTTATGGTCAGCTATGGTACTAATATATAAGTAAGCATTAGAAATAGAAGGTTCCTATTAGTAAAAGAGTAAGAAAATATGATGATTGCCACTAGAGGTACAAATGGCTCTATTATCTCATGACTCTCCTATCTGGTGTTATTTCTTATGCTTTTATTATGATGTTGATTATGCTTACATACTCAGTACATTATTCGTACTGACGTCCTTTTGTTTGTGGACGCTGCGTCATGCCTGCAGATGGATAGGGAGACAGACTTAATTCATAGATTACTTATCCAGGGACTACATAGAGGAGCTCCATTTGATCCGGAGCTGCGACTGTTGGTATTAATATTTTGTGTACATACATATAGGCATGGCGGTATGGGCATGGTGGGGTCCTGTCCCATCCATATGATGTTACATACTCTCTTTAGAGGCTCCTAGACAGTTGTGTATAGCTAGATGTCTTTTAGCCTTGTCGGCTCATATTTTGTTAGCCTCGTCGGCTCGTGTATATAAATATGTGCATAGTTATTTATGATGATATAAATGTGGCATTTCCCAATGAGATTAGTATTATTAATGTATAGAAATCATGAGTAGCCCATGTGGCTCACCTAGATGTGAATGTGAATGTACGATGAGAGGTGCCCGGATGGGTTAGCACCGGGTGCCCGTCATAGACCTGCGGTTGGGTCGTGACAAAAGTGGTATCAGAGCAGTTCCATCCTAGGGTGTGTTTACAAGCCGTGTCCAGTAGAGTCTTGTTTATGGGTGTGTTACGCGCCACACTTATAAACAGGAGGCTACAGGCATTTTAGGAATGAATGACCTTCTTTCTTCATAGATCATGTGATAGAGCCGTGATATAAGGATTTTCCTTTCCTTAACTGTGTATTATGTGTTTCAGAAATGTTTGTAAAAGGAAAATCTACGGTAGCCCAAAAGGGCAAGACAGTGATGGAAAAGCGGGCTGAAAGAATACCGTCACCAGTTATAGAGGGGGATGAATCCCAGAATGAGGTTCCATCTAGATCCTGCCACTCATTACCCTCTTCAGAGGAGCATGAGGGAGCCTCAGCCCCAGCTCCTTCACTAGATGCTTCGGGCCAAGATGTGAAAGAGGTCATTCATTTGCTCACTCAGTTAGTTGTCGCTCAGACCCAGCGGCAAGGTAAGGGTCAAGGTGATAGGGCTGTTAGTGCAAGAGCCCGTGATTTTATTTGCTTGAACCCGCCAGATGAGAACCCTCAGAACTTTATTGATGGGATGTTTAGGACACTTCGGTTAATGCATGCTTCAAACATTGAATCGGTAGAGTTAGCATCGTATAGATTGCGGGATGTTGCGGTTCATTGGTATACAGTTTGGATGGCTTCAAGGGGAGTTAATGCACCTCCCCCGGTACAGAAAGTGTTTGTTGATGCCTTCCTCCGACATTACTTGCCTCCAGATATTCGGCGGGCTAGAGCCGAAAGTTCTTGAATCTTCGACAAGGGAGTATGAGTGCTTTGGAATATAGTCTCCGCTTCAATTCTTTGGCTAGGTATACTCCGGCCATGGTAGCAGATATAGGTGATCGAGTACACCGATTTGTGAGTGGCTTGGGGCCACATTTGATGGATAAATGCTTGACTGCGTCCCTTCAGGATAACATGGATATTTCAAGCATTCAAGCCCATGCCCAGAATTTAGAGGAAAGCCAACAATAGCAAAAAAGTGAGCGTGAACATGACTGAGGGTATAGCAAGAGGGCTAGACCTTCGGGTCCGATTAGTGAGTTTAGAGGAAGGCAAAGACAACAGTTTTCTAGGCATCCAGGCCATTCCATGACTAGTGCACCTCCACAGTTTACGGGCCATAGATTTGATAGATCTACTCACTCTGGGCCGAGTCAGAGATTTAGGGCTTCAGGTTCTCATTTCAGAGGCGATTCGGGTTAGGCAAAGCCACCCATGCCACGATATTCTTAGTGCGGGAATTTACATTGGGGCCATTGTTGATTAGGCTCAAATGTTTGCTATACATGTGGTCGGCCAGGCCATATCATGCGTGACTGCCCCTCGATTAGTAGAAGGGGTAGATTTCATCCCTTAGGGTCAGTAGCTTGGTCTTCATCATCTATACGCCCTCTAGGGAAAGGTTCACAGACGCTAGTCAGCCACGGTAGAGGTAGAGAAGGAGCTCCCAGTTGTAGTGGTCCTCAGCACCGTATTTATGCATTGGCTGGGCGACAGGATCTTGAGTTTCCCCCTGATGGTGTCACAGGTATATTATCGGTATTTTCTCATGATATATATGCGTTGATAGATCCGGGCTCCACATTGTCATATGTTACTCCTTATATTGATAGTCAATTTCGATTGAAACCGGAGTCAATAAAACCTTTTGAAGTATCGACACCCGTGGGTGAACCGGTAATAGCTAGCCGAGTATATAGAAATTGTATAATTGTGATCTGTAATCATTGTACCATGGCTGATTTACAAAGGTTGAGAATGGTAGACTTTGATGTTATTATGGGCATGGATTGGTTGGCTTCTTGCTTGCCGATGTTGATTGTAGAATGAAAATGGTTCGCTTCTAGTTTCTAGGAGAACCAGTTTTGGAATGGAAGGAAAATACAGCATCGCCGAGAGGTAGGTTTATTTTCTATCTCAAGGCAAGGAAAATGATTGCTAAAGGTTGTATTTACCACCTAGTCCGGGTTCAAGATGTAGAAGCCAAATCGCCGACTCTTCAGTCTGTTCCAGTAGTGAATGAGTTTTCAGATGTATTCCCGGATGAGCTTCCAGGCCTTCCCCCGGAGCGGGAGATTGATTTCTCTATTGACGTGCTACCTGACACTAAACCCATATCTATTCCCCCTTATAGAATAGCTCCCGCAGAGTTGAGAGAGTTGAAGGAGTAATTGAGGGGGGTTTCATCAGGCCTAGTTCCTCCCCATAGGGAGCGACCGTGTTATTTGTAAGAAAGAAAGATGGCTTCTTACGAATGTGTATTGATTATCGGCAACTGAATAAGGTGACGGCCAAGAATAAATATCCGCTCCCAAGGACTGATGATTTATTTGATCAACTTCAGGACACGAAATGGTTTTCAAAGATAGACTTGAGATCCGGGTATCACCATGTGAGAGTCAGGGAAAAATATATTCCTAAGACAGCCTTTAAAACAAGATATGGTCATTTTAAGTTCTGAGTGATGTCGTTTAGGCTAACTAATGCACCGGCAGTATTAATGGACTTGATGAATGATGTGTTCAAATCTTTCCTGGACTTGTTTGTAGTTGTGTTCATTGACGATATTCTGGCATATTCTCGGTCCGAGACAGAGCATGCTGATCACCTACGTACCGTTCTTAGGGTTCTCCAAACCCAAGGGCTATTTGCAAAATTTTTGAAGTGCGAGTTTTGGTTGAATTCGATGACCTTCTTGGGGCATATTATTACAGTCGATGACATTCAGGTAGATACCCAAAAGATTGAGGCCGTGAAGACTTGGCCAAGGCCCACAACACCCACAGAGATTCGTAGTTTTCTGGGCTTAGCAGGTTATTATATAAGATTTGTAGAGGATTTTTCCTCTATCTCTGCACCATTGACGAAGCTAACTCAGAAGTCAGCTAAATTTCAATTGACGGATGCTTGTAAATGCGGTTTTCCAGAGCTAAAAAAATAGATTAACTTCTGCCCAAGTCCTGACACTTCCGGAAGGCTATTGTTACACCTCGGACATTTTGTGTCATCGTACGGTGATTAAACTAGTGAAATTTAAAGTGTGCATGAAGTCCCTATAAGCAAAGAGGGATATTTAATAATTCCAAGGACATTTGAGGCAAGGGAAGAAAGTTCGTCAAAGAAAAGTGAGGCATAAGTCGTGTTTGGGGAAGAGGTTTTGAAATTGTCGAGCTAACGGTTAGTTAGTAAGATCTTGAGGATGAGTTATAAGGTTCATTAGATTGTTAATTAAGTGTTAAACAAGTGCTAACAAGGTTTCATAAGGATTGAAGATCAAACGAATAAACGAGAACAACTTTTGAAAAAGGTGGGTTACACGACCATTTATGCGGTCCGTATAACTTTATACGGTCCGTATAATGGTTCGCATACCAGTCACAGTGAGGGGTCATCACTAGAAGACTTATACGGTCACTTATACTGACAGTATAAAATTATACGGACCGTATAAGTGTCCGTATAATTCATAGCAGGCAGTTTTGTCCATTTTATAAATATAAGACCCCAAAGTACTTATTTTCATTTCTCATTTCCTCCACACCTCTTGAAACCTCTAGAACCCTCTATACATCTTATTAACACAAATTCAAGGGAGATCAAAGATTAAATACCAAAAATTAGTGGAATCAAGTGCAAGAATGCTAGCTAGGGTTATGGGAAGCTAGAAATTCCTTTGGAATTGAAGTTGGGGTTTTCTCCAAATGAAGTATTTTCATCCAAAGCCCATTCCTACATAATCAAAGGTGAGTTTTTCGTTTATTTCATGTTATTAAAAGTAATGAATGGTTGAAAGACTTGTATTATGGAATAAAATAGAGTATGAAGTGCAAATATGGAAAAGGTGAAATTGTTGAATGGTAACATGACATGAATCATAGTTCTTGCTATGCCATGAGCATAATCTTGTTATCAATGATATTAAAGATGTCTAAGAAGCATTATATGCGAATGAATATGACGTTGTGTTCTAATTACGGTTATGGATACCCTTGAAGGGGAATTGTGAGAATTAGATAATGCTTAACTTGAAGAGGTTTATTGATTATGATATTGTGGGTGTTATTGATGATGTTTTGGAATTGTTTATTATATGGAGGAAGGCGTTGAAACAAAGGAAATGCTGCCCAATTTTCATTAGCTCTTAGTTGCTTTAGCTTAAGCTTAAGTATGTTTCCGGTTGTCTAATCTTAGTACAAATTCTCTTGAATGTAGAATCGTGAGCTTAGAAGGAAAGCGTCTAGTCGATAAAGTTGAAGAGACGTAAAGGTATGTAAGGCTAGTTCCCTTCTTTCAAAGGCATGACTTCTATACTATGATTTCTTCTCTATATTTCTATGACCTTCTTACATCCCAAAGATGAAAGTTAAAGGTTCCTAAGAGCTTCTTATGAGATAGAGATAAGATATGTTATTTGATAAGGATGATGATAATGATGCTTTCATGAGTTGATAATCCTATTTCTATCCTTTCATTGATGTTACTTCTTGTTGTTGTCTCACCTCATGACATTGGTCCTTCCAAGGTGAGGCATAGCGATGATGATTATTCGATAATGTAATCGGAGGTTCCCGACCTTACGTCACTCCGATAGAGTTATAGCTTTTACTTGAGCTCCCATGCATGCCTCATATTATGTATATGTATGAAACACTGCGCCGCCCTATAGGCAGCCGGGCAGACACACCACTGCAGTGGACAGGTTACGCTCCGGACGCAAAAGGCCTGGACGCGGGCTAATAATGATCACACCGTACCTATATGGTCGGGCAACTTATATATGTATGATATTATATTATTTTTACTATAACAGTTAGCATGCATGACTCCGCCTTACGAGACAATCATTTACAAGTTTGCTCTTCATCTTAAGATTCTTTGTTCCTTTATTATGCTGTTGTACATGCCTTACATACTCAGTACATTGTTCGTACCGACGTCCTTCTTTTATGGATGTTGTATTCATTCCCACAGGTAGACAGGGAGACGGCGTAGACGCTTAGGAGCTCACTCAACACATTTGTAGGAGCACTCCATTACTCTAGAGTCGCCATTCCTTGGTATATTCTTTTGTGTACATAGTGGGGCATGGCGGGGCCCTGTCCCATCCTTATGATTTCAGTACTTCCGTTAGAGGCTCGTAGATGCTCATATGTGGGTTGTAGATGTTATGCGACTTTTTCATTGTACATTTTGTACATCATTTTGTAGCCTCGTGGGCTTATGCCTCTATATATGTTTTGGGAGATTTGGAAATTGTTTTATGACAAGTTCTATGTTGAATTTGATATATGTCCAGGTTAAGTATGATAGATAGCGTGATGAGTGGTGCTCGGTAGCCAGCTCCGGGTACCCATCATAGCCCACTAGCTGCGTCGTGACAAAAGTAGTATCAGAGTAGTTTCGTCCTAGGGTGTGTCTACGAGCCGTGTCCAGTAGAGTCTTGTTTATGGGTGTGAAGCGTGCCACACTTATAAACAAGAGGTTGCGGGACATTTAGGAATAATGACCGTCTTTCTTCTTTATAGATCATGGGATAGAGCTTTGTTATAAGATTTCCCTTTCTCCTAATTGTGCATTGTGATTTCAGCGATGCCGGTAAAGAGGAAAGCAACAGCTGCCCAGAAGGGCAAGACTGCGGCAGGAAGGCCGGTTGAACAGGAGCCACCGGTGCATATAGAGGAGGGTGAGTCCCATAATGAGGCTCCATCTCATACCTCTCACACTCCGCCTGTTCTAGAGGAGCATGAAGGCACCTCAGTTCCAGCTCCAGTGCCTCTAGTTCTTCTACCGGATGCTTCGGGTCAACAAATGACCGAGGCCATTCAGTTACTGACTCAAGTAGTTGCTACTCAAGCTCAGCGACAGAGTGCGGGTCCAGGTAACAGAGCGGCAAGTGCTAGAGCCCGTGATTTTATGAGTTGGAATCCTCTAGAATTTTTTGGGTCAAAGCCGGATAAAGACCCGCAGGGTTTTATAGATGAGATGTTGAGGACGTTGAGAACAATACATGTTTCTGATACCGAGTCAGTGGAGTTGGCATCCTATAGGTTGAGGAATGCAGCGGTTCTATGGTATAATAATTGGATACATTCAACAAAGGAAGATATACCTCCTCCGGTTTGGCAGGAATTCGTAGATGCTTTTATTCGCCGTTATTTGTCACCCGAGGTCCGTCGGGCCTGAGCTGACAGGTTTTTGAATCTAAAGCAAGGGAGTATAGTCTTCGTTTCGATTCATTAGCCCGGCATGCTCCGACCATGGTGGCCAATATGGGAGACCGAGTGCATAGATTTGTGAATGGCTTAGGGTCACATTTGATCAAAGATTGCTTGACAGCTTCACTTTAGGATGGGATGGACATTTCCCGTATTCAGGCCCACGCCCAGAATCTAGAAGAGCAGGAGCAGCCACCCCGAGGTGAGCGTGATATGGATAGAGGGCCAGATCAGCCGGTGCTAGTAGTAAGTATAGAGGGGGTCAGCGACAATAGTACTCCAGATATTCAGGCCAGTCTGTAGCTAGTGCACCTCTTCAATTCGAGGACAGGAGATTCGATCGCCCCGTTTATTCTGGACCAGGTCAGAGTTCGAGAGTTTCGGGTTCCCAGTTTGGAGGCAATTTCAATCAGAGGAGACCACCATTACCACGATGCAATAAGTGTGGTAAGTTTCATTTGGGTCCATGTCACCAAGGCTCTGATGCTTGTTATGCCTGTGGTCAGATTGGGAACATGATGTGTGATTGTCCTTCGACGAGTGGCAGAGATAGGGCCCAGCCTGCAGGATCCGCAGCTGGTTCTTTTTCATCCGTGTACCCTGTAGGGCAAGCTCCCCATACTTCAGCAGGTCGTGGCAGGGGTAGAGGGGTAGCATTCAATTCAGGTGGCTCCCAGTCCCGTATTTACGCTTTAGCCAGACGACAGGATCTTGAGTCTTCTTCTGACATTGTCACAGGCATTCTGTCAGTATTCTCTTATGATGTTTATGCATTGATTGATCTGGGTTCTACCTTGTTGTATATTACTCCGTATATTGCTGATCGTGTTGGGGTGAAAACGGAGCCAATTAAACCTTTTAAGGTGTCTACTCCTGTTGGCGACCCTATAATAGCTAGACAAGTACACAAAAATTGTGCGATTGTGGTATGTGATCGTCAAACTATAGCTGACTTGATTGAGCTAGAAATGTTGGATTTTGATGTGATTATGGGCATGGATTGGTTGGCCTCTTGTTATGCTAATGTGGATTGTAGAACGAAAATAGTTCGATTCCAATTTCCAAAATAACCAGTGCTTGAGTGGAAAGGTAATACAGCATCTCCAAGAGGTAGTTTTATTTCTATCTCAAAGCGAGGAAGATGATTGCAAAAGGTTATATTTATGATTTGGTCCGGGTTCATGACACCGAAGCAAAGCCGCCAACTCTTCAATCCGTCCCAATAGTAAATGAGTTTCCGGATGTATTTCCAGATGGACTTCCAGGCCTTCCACCAGAACAAGAAATTGATTTTACTATCGATGTGATGTCGGACACCGAACCCATATCTATTCCCCCTTACAGAATGGATCCTGCATAGTTGAAGGAGCTAAAGACACAACTGAAAGATTTGCCGAGAAGGGATTCATTAGACCCGGTTCATCGCCATAAGAAAGAAAGATGGCTCTTTACGAATGTGCATTGACTATAGGCAGTCGAACAAGGTGACGATAAAGAATAAGTATCCGCTTTCGAGAATTGATGATTTGATTGATCAGCTACAAGATGCTAAAGGGCTTTTAAAGATTGATATAAGATTGGGATATCACCAAGTGAGAGTCAAGGAAGAGGACATTTCGAAAACAGCTTTCAGAACTAGATATGGCCATTATGAATTTCGGGTGATGTCATTTGGGCTAACTAACGCTCCGGCAGTGTTTATGAATTGATGAACAATGTATTCAGGCCTTTTCTAGATCTATTTGTGATCGTGTTCATCGATGACATTTTGGTATATTCTCGGTCAGAAACAGAGCATGCAGACCACTTGAGTATTGTCCTTGGAACTCTTCGGACTCGTGAGCTATATGCCAAATTTTAAAAATGTGAGTTCTGGTTGAATTCTATGACGTTTCTGGGTCATATTATCTCAATTAATGGTACTCGCGTAGATGCTCAGAAAATTAAAGCCATGAAGAATTGGCCAAAGCCTACAAAACTACAGAGGTCTGTAGCTTTTTAGGGTTAGTGGGATATTATAGAAGATTTGTGGAAGGTTTTTCTTCTATTTCTGTACTGTTGACGAGGCTAACTCAAAAAGCAGCAAAATTTCAGTGGACCGATGCTTGTGTGCATAGCTTCTAGGAATTGAAAGATAGATTGACTTCATCCCCAGTCCTAACGCTTCCTGATGGGTCAAAAGGTTCTGTTTTTTATTGTGATGCCTCCGGTGTTGGGTTGGGCTGTGTGTTGATGCAGCACGGTAGGGTCATAGCTATGCTTCCAGGCAGTTGAGGAAACATGAGAAGAATTACCCGACCCATGATCTTGAATTAGCTGCGGTTATTCATGTACTAAAGATGTGGAGACACTATTTGTATGGTGTACATGTTGAAATTTATACAGATCACAAGAGTCTTCAATACATTTTCAAACAAAAGGAGTTGAATCTGTGACAGAGGCTATGGTTAAAGCTATTGAAAGACTATGATATGAATATTCTATATCATCCGGGAAAAGCAAATGTGGTGGCCGATGCTCTTAGCCGTAAATCCATGGGTAGCATATGTGACATTCAACCGGAAAGAAAGAATTAATCTGTGAGATCCACCAGCTGGCTAGCCTAGGAGTTCGTTTAATCGATTCAGGCAACGTAAGAGTTGTTGTTCATAACCCAGCTGTTTTATCCTTAGATAGGGAAGTGAAAAGGCGCCAATATGAACATCCCAGTTGAGCCACTATAGAGATACACTTCCTCAGAGAGAAAAGTCACCATTTGAGGTTTCTACAGATGGAGTTCTCAGGTACCGAGGTAGGATATGTGTTCCAGATGTTGCAGGACTACGTCGCCAAATTCTGGAAGAAGCTCATTACTCGCGTCATTCTATTCATCCAGGAGCAACAAAGATGTATCATGATCTTAAGTCAATATATTGGTGGGATTGAATGAAGAAGGATATAGCGGAGTTTGTAGCTCAATTCCCGAATTGCCAACAAGTGAAAATTGAGCATCAAAAGCCAGGAGGATTGTTGCAAGCCATGGAAATTCCAACCTGGAAATGGGAGGTAATCAACAAGAATTTTATTATAGGTTTGCCTCGTTCTCATCGTAAGTATGATTCCATATGGGTAATCGTGGACAGACTTACAAAATCAGCCCATTTTCTTCCGGTCAAAACTACATATTCAGCAGAAGACTATGTGACGCTATATCTTAAGGAGATAGTGCGACTTCATGGCATCCTAATATCCATTATCACAGATAGAGGGTCACAATATACAGCCAAATTTTGGAAGTCTTTTCAAGAAGGTTTGGGAACTCAAGCGAGACTCAGCACAGCATTCAATCCACAGACCGATGGATAAGCTGAACGCACTATTCAGACCTTGAAAGATATGTTACGGGCATGTGTATTAGATTTTGGAGGCAATTGGGATGATCATTTGCCACTTATTGAATTTTCCTATAATAATAGTTATATTCCAACATCCAGATGGCTCCATATGAGGCTCGATACGGGAGGAAGTGTAGATCGCCAATTGGATGGTTTGAAGTCGGGGAGACCCAATTAATAGGTCCATATTTGATTCAGCAAGCGATGGAAAATATTAAGCTTATCATAGACCAATTGTTGACAGCCCAGAGTCGCCAAAAATCTTATGCGGACAATCGGCAACGAAACCTGAAATTCCAAGTTAATGATTTGGTATTCCTAAAAGTGTCACCGATGAAAGGTGTAATGAGATTTGGTAAGAAGGGCAAGCTTAGTCCTCGATATATTGGGCCTTATAAAATTGTATGCAAGGTGGGCTAAGTGGCATATGAACTAGATTTTCCTCCAGAACTTGAATCATTCATCCAGTTTTCCATATGTCAATGCTCCATAAGTGTATTGGAGATCCTTCCAGAGTTGTACCTGTAGATGACGTCCAAATCACTGAAAAGTTCGCTTATGAAGAAGTGCCTATGGCTATACTAGATAGGCAAGTGCGAAGACTCAGAACTAAATAGGTCGCCTCGGTCAAGGTTCTGTGGAGAAATAACAACAGAGAAGAGATGACTTGGGAAGCAGAAGAGTATATGAAGATCAGATATCCACATTTATTTCCACCCCCGGAAGGGATTCAAGATGAGACACCCTTATCCCTAGGTATGAAATGCTTTTTTTATTGCTTTTGGGTCGTGTATGGCCATGCTTTCTTGCTATTATTATTGTAGCCCTGTGAGGCGATGTTATTTTGGGTGCTGTGATAGGATGGTAGTGCCATATTACAGGGGAAACTATGACAAAATTTCTTTAAAATTCCCGAGAACTTGACATTCGAGGACGAATATTCTTAAGGAGGGGAGTATATTACTCCTCAGACATTTCGCGCAGTCGTGTGGTGATTAAAATAGCGCAAGTTAAGGTGTGCACGAATTCCCTATAAGCAAGGAGGGATATTTAATAATTCCAATTAAGATTCCAAAGACATTTGAGGCAAGGGAAGAAAGTTCATCAAAGGAAAGTGAGATATAAGTCGTGTTTGGGGAAGAGGTTTTGAAATTGTCGAGTTAACGATTAGTTAGTAAGATCTTGAGGATGAGTTATAAGGTTCTTTAGATTGTTAATGAATTGTTAAACAAGTGCTAAAAAGGTTCTATAAGGATTGGAGATCAAACGAATCAACGAGAACAACTTTGGAAAAAGGTGGATTATACGACCATTTATACGGTCCGTATAACCGTATAAAATTATACGGACCGTATAAGTGTCCGTATAATTCATAGCGGGCAGCTTTGTCCATTTTATAAATATAAGACCCCAAAGTTATTATTTTCATTTCTCATTTCCTCCACAACGCTTGAAACCTCTAGAACCCTCTATACATCTTATTAATACAAATTCAAGGGAGATCAAAGATCAAATACCAAAAATTAGTAGAATCAAGTGCAAGGATGCTAGCTAGGGTTATGGGAAGCTAGAAATTCCCTTGGAATTGAAGTTGGGGTTTTCTCCAAGTGAAATATTTCCATCCAAAGCCCATTCCTACATAATCAAAGGTGAGTTTTTCGTTTATTTCATGTTATTAAGAGTATTGAATGGTTGAAAGACTTGGATTATGAAAGAAAATAGAGTATGAAGTGCAAATACGGAAAAGGTGAAATTCTTGAATGTAACATGACATGAATCATAGTTCTTGTTATGCCATGAGCATAATCTTGTTATCATTGATATTAAGGATGTCGAAGAAACATTATATGTGAATGAATATGACGTTGTGTTATAATTATGGTTATGGATACCCTTGAAGGGGAATTGTAAGAATTGGATAATGCTTAACTTGAAGAGGTTTATTAATTATGATATTGTGGGTGTTATTGATGATGTTTGGGAATTGTTTATTATATGGAGGAAGGTGTTGAAACAAAGGAAATGATGTCCAATTTTCATTAGCTCTTAGTTGCTTTAGCTTAAGCTTAAGTACGTTTCAGGTTGTCTAATCTTAGTACAAATTCTCTTGAATGTAGAATCGTGAGCTTAGAAGGAATGCGTCTAGTCGATAAAGTTGAAGAGACGTAAAGGTATGTAAGGCTAGTTCCCTTCTTTCAAAGGCATGACTTCTATACTATGATTTCTTCTCTATATTTTCATGACTTTCTTACATCCCAAAGATGAAAGTTAAAGGTTCCTAAGAGCTTCTTATGAGATAGAGATGAGATATGTTCTTTGATAATGATGATGATAATGATGGTTTCATGAGTTGATAATCCTATTTCTATGATTTCATTCATGTTACTTCTTGTTGTTGTCTCACCTCATGACATTGGTCCTTCCAAGGTGAGGCATAGCGATGATGATTATTCGATAATGTAATCGGAGGTTCCCGACCTTACGTCACTCTGATAGAGTTATAGCTTTTACTTGAGCTCCCATGCATGCCTCATATTATGTATATGTATGATAAAACCGCGCCGCCCTATAGGCGACCGGGCAGACACACCACTGCAATGGGCAGCTTACGCTCCGGATGCGGGAGGCCTGGACGCGGGCTAATGATGGTCACACCGTACCTATATGGTCGGGCAGCTTATATATGTATGATATGATATTATTTTTGCTATAACAGTTAGCATGCAAGACTCCGCTTTATGAGGCAATCAATTACAAGTTTGCTCTTCATCTTATGCTTCTTTTTTCCTTTATTATGCTATTGTACATGCCCTATATAACATTATTCGTACTGACGTCCTTTCTTTTATGGACGCTGTGTTCATGCCCACAGGTTGACAGGGAGACGGCGCAGACGCTTAGGAGCTCACTCAGCAAATTTGTATGAGCACTCCACTACTTTGGAGTCGCCATTCCTTGGTATATTCTTTTTTGTACATAGTGGGGCATGGCGGGGTCCTGTCCCGTCCTTATTATTTCAGTACTTCAGTTAGAGGCTCGTAAATGCTTATACGTGGGTTGTAGATATTATGAAACTTTTTCATTATACATTTTGTACATCATTTTGTAGCCTCGTGGGCTTATGCCTATATACATATTTTGGGAGATTTGAAAATTGGTTTATGACAAGTTCTATGTTGAACTTGATATATATTCAGGTTGAGTATGATAGATAGCGTGATGAGTGGTGCTCGATAGCCAGCTCCGGGTACCCGTCATGGCCCACTAGTTCGGTCGTGACAGCTATGTTGTCTATTGTGATGCTTCAGGCATTGGGCTGGGCTGTGTGTTAATGCAACATGGTAAGGTGATCGCTTATGCCTCAAGGCAGTTGTGGAAGTATGAGAAGAATTATCCAACCCATGATCTTGAGTTGGCTGCAGTGATTCATGCATTGAAGATATGGATACATTATTTATATGGCGTCCATGTTGATATTTATATAGATCATAAGAGCCTCCAATATATTTTCAAACAGAAGGAATTGAATTTGCGGCAAAGACGATGGTTGGAGTTGTTGAAAGATTATGATATTAAAATCCTATATCATCCCGGGAGAGTAAATGTTGTGGCTGATGCTCTTAGCCGTAGATCTATGGGAAGTTTATGTGATGTTCAGCCAGAGAAGAGAGAGTTAGCTCATGATCTCCAGCAGTTAGCTAGCCTAGGAGTTTGGGTAGTGGACTCAGGCAGTATGGGAACTACCATTCAGAATTCAGCAGTCTCGCCGCTAGTGGTTGAAGTAAAAGAGCATCAATGCGAGGATCCCATGCTAGTTCATTATAGGAGTACACTTCCTCAGAAGAAGAAGTTATCCGTTGAGATTTCCAGAGATGGAGTTCTCCGATGTCGAGGCAGGTTGTGTGTTCCCGATGTTGCAGGGTTACGTCAATAGATTTTGGAAGAAACCCATTGTTCCGATTATTCTGTTCACCCCGAAGCAATAAAAATGTACCATGATCTTAAATCCATATATTGGTGGAATGGAATGAAGAAAGAAATAGCGGAATTCGTGGCCCAATGTCCAAACTGTCAGCGAGTGAAAATTGAGTACCAAAAGCCCAACGGATTGTTACAAGTTATAAAAATTCTGACTTGGACATAGAAAGTAATTAACATGGATTTCATTGTAGGCTTATGCCGTTCTCAACGTAAGTATGATTCTATATGGGTAATTGTGGATAGACTCATGAAGTCAGCTCATTTCTTACCGGTCAGAACTACATATGTAGCGGAAGATTATGCAAAGCTTTATGTTAAAGAGATAGTGTGACTTCACCGTGTTCCAGTATCTATTATCTCCGATAGAGGGACTCAATTTACAGCCAATTTCTGGAAAACTATCCAAGAAGGTTTGGGGACTCAGGTGAGTCTTAGCACAACATTTCACCCACAGACTGATTGTTATACCCCGTATATTTATACGTCGAATTATTCGCAAGGAAATCGACTCAAGTTAAAGGCGGAATTATTTTCGGACATGAAATAGGAACCTTTAATTTTCAATTTTAATTATTACATAAATTGTTTATAAATTTTATTTAGTGTAGTAATATTATTGGAGACTAGGAACTAATTAATTATGATTAGATTATTAAGTAAGGATTAATAATTTATTAAAATTAATTAATTTAATTATTAGTTGTGGGCCCCACCCGAAAAAAAAATGGCAATGGGCCGCCACGTGGCACCAAGTGGGCTGCACTTAGGACACTAACGTGTCAAACCAAGAGGAAACATATATGTACAAAATTGAGTGCTGAATTATTCATCACTTAATTTCATTCTTGCAAAAAAAAAAAAAAAAAAAAAGAGAGCATGGCCATGGCTGCTGCTCACGGCCATCCATGGCCAAGAAATGTTGTTGGTTTTTTTGCTTTGATTTAATTCCAAGATGATTTGCCAGTTCAAGGAGGTGATAGCAACATTGGATATTGAATTGAGGAAGAAGAAATTGTGAAATTGGAGCAATTAAGTGCAGAAATTCCTCCGAGAAAATTAAGGTAAGATTTTCTTATTTTATAGTATAATTATATTAATGGTGTTGTAATGGAAGGATTAAAATTGGATTGGATGAAATTGGAATTAAGAAAATGCATGAAATCGTCGTTATATGGAATTGTGGGTTGAAATGGATTCAGAAAGGTTGTTGGGTTGTTAGAATTGTTGTGGGCTGAATTGTAAGAATTTTGTATGTATGTCTCTATTGCTGGTATTTCTGTGATAACAGGAGAATAATTGAAAATTCGGGTTAGGCGAATATATAGGGGAAATGCTGCCCGATTTCCGTTAAGTCCTTAACTAATGAAAAATCCTAATCGAGAAAGTATGAGTTAAAGAATGAGTTCTATAAGCGGTGGGCTACAGATTTACGAACTAGAAAATATAGTTACTAAGGATAGCGTTACTTTTATATTAAATAGGCTAAAGGGGCGACGAAGCGGACGGGTTTGCGATTAATCGTTAACAGGTATTTAAAGTTAACCCTTCTTTCTTTTTGGCATGATCTTTATGAAACGAACAGACGATGTGTATATGGTTCCAAAGAAATTCCTATTCTTAGAGCCACTAGGATGGCTAATGTTCTTGATTCCCAGAACTTACTTTATTATGTTTTGATACGTACATATGGTTCCAGAGTTCTATTTTGATATAATTCACAGTGACATTCGAAAGGTATTTGATATGACTATTGTCTTGATTTTCAAATGATAGCTCGTTTTGATTATTCTATCGAGTCTCAGATGTGTTTTAACTTGCATATGGTTTCTCATTACTCTGCTCGTGCGTGCCTCAATATATCTTTCACTGAGTCCTGGGCCAGGGTACGTTTTCGTGCACAGTTTCACTGCATTGTTCATCGAGTCCCTCACTAGAGGGCCGGGTACGGTATATATATATATATATATATATGATCTGAATATACATATATGACGACGTTATGAACCGTTGGAGTTCTTTTGTAAGTTTCCATACCACTCATAGATTCAATTTGATTATATGTAACAGGTTCGTATACGGGTGCCCAGTTCGGGCACAAGTCATGGCCCACGGGGTTTTGTCGTGACACTGATAGGCAAGCTGAGCGTACTATCCAGATGCTTGAGGATATACTACGGGCATGTGTATTGATTTTGGAGGTAGCTGGGATGATCATTTGTCGGTTATTGAATTTGCTTATAATAAAAGTTATCATTCTAGCACCAAAATGGCCCGGTATGAGTGGACGAAAGTACAGATCGCCTATCGGGTGATTCGAAGTAGGCGAGGCTAAATTGATAGGACTAGACTTGGTCCAACAAGCTATAGAAAAGGTCAAGCTCATACATGATCGACTATTAACAGCTCAGAGTCGCTAGAAATCTTATGCAGAAAATCGTCGACGAGATTTAGATTTTCAAGTGAAAGACTAGGTATTCTTGAAGGTGTCACCAATGAAGGGCGTTATGAGATTTGGCAAAAATGGCAAGCTTAGTCCTTGGTATATTGGGCCTTATGAGATAGTACGCCAGGCAGGACAGGTGGCTTACGAATTGGATCTACCTCCTGATTTGGAGTCAGTTCACCCAGTTATCGTTGCTTCGTAAATGCATTAGAGATTCTTCCAGAATTGTACCAGTATATGATGTCCAAGTCACTAGACAATTGTCTTATGAAGAAATTCCCATTGCCATTCTAGATAGGCAAGTACGGAAACTCAGAACTAAGGATGTAGCTTCAGTTAAAGTTTTATGGAGAAATAATAATAGAGAGGAAATGACCTGGGAAGCGGAAGAAGACATGAAGTTTAGGTACCCGCATTTATTTCCACCTCTAGAAGCGACTCAGGCAGAGTCGCCAATGTCCTCAGGTATGTCATGCTTTCTTTGATGCTTTCTTGGTCATGTGTGGCCATAGTTATTGATGTTGTTGTTGTAGCCCTGTGATGCGATATATTTTGGGTTACTGTGATAGGATGGTAGCAACATATTATAGGGGAAACTCTGGCGAAATTTTTATAGAATCGCCAAGAACCTAACATTCGAGGACGAATGTTCCTAAGGGGGAGGGGGGGGGGGGGGGGGAGAATGTTACGTCTCGGAAAATTCTGGATTTGTTGCCTTATGAGTATGCTAATGTTACACCTCAGAAAATTTCATGTCATCGTATGGTAAATGGACTAACGCAGGTTGAGGCGTATAGGATGTTTCTACAAGTAAGAAGTAGTACTTAACGGTCCTCATTAAGATTCCAAAGGCGTTTGAGGCAAGAAAAGAAAGTCGTTGAAGAATGTCAAGTATAAGTCGTGCTTTGAAAGAGGGTTACAAGTACCGAGATAACATTGATCAAATGATGCCTCGAGGAAAAGTTATAACGCTCCTTAAATTGCTAATGAAGATTTCAAGTGCTAAGAAGATTCCATAAGGATTGGAGATCAAACGAATTGACGGAAATCATTTCAGAAAAGTGGAGTTATACGACCACTTATACGGTCCGTGTAAGGGTCCATATAACTCAACAGAAAAGATGTTTTTCCTGATGGTGAAGTACGTACACTTATACGGACCGTACAATATTATACGGACCATATAAGGGCCCGTATAAGTCCTGACGGGCTGAGTTGTTTTCAAGTCTATAAATGTGTTCCCACTTTTATTTTCTCATTCTTTCACTTCTCTACTTCTCTCAAGACTTCTAGAGGGTTCTACATATTTCATCCACATAAGTCCAAGACAAATCAAAGATCAATATCATCAATCCAAGGAAAACAAGAGTAAGGAAGCTCTCTAGGATTGCTTGGAGTCAAGAGATCTCTTTGAATTGAAGCTAGGGTTTTCTTCAGGTGAACCATCTTCATCAAAAACCCATTCCTACATAATAAAAGGTAAGTTTTATGATCATTTCGTGTTATTTGAAATATTCAGGGGTTGAAAAACTTGGATTATGGAAGAAGGTAGAATATAGAGCTTAAATGTGGAAGTGAGGGTGTTCTTGAATAATAGTTGATATGAATCATAACTCTTGAGATATTATGAGTATAATATTGTTGTAGATAATATTGGGAATGTTAGAGAAGCATGATTAGTGATGACACAAGTGATGACACAAGATTCAGTTCACATATCTCTGTATACATGCCAACAAGTGATGAAACAAGATTCAGTTTCACAAGGAAGTAAAGGTTTATGATAACAGCTTCATCTGATTGTTGTAGTCCTGGTTGGATGACTAAGGTTATCCTTGTTAGTGTGTGGTATTAACAGAAATATTCATCCTACATTTAGTGGGGCAAATTTTAGAATATAAAGGTCTTGTTCCTCATCTATACACTTTTCCAAAAGCTTGAAGGGCTCGATTTTCATGTCGCCAACCAAACATAATGTAGAAAAATATTTAGAATGAGGACCAACACGCCCCAACTCTAAAACTACATTATTGTTGACATCCTCACTAATGTATACTCCCTCAACCTTAGCATCATCAACAATATTTTGGTTGAATGGTTGGAATTCCTCTTTCTGCTCCACAATTTGGCCAGTATCCACAATAATTGGTGGTTGCACATCAGACACCTCAACCTTTTTATTCATTAGAGCCTGCAGGTCGTGGATATTTGAGCGAAATTGGTCTTTCTCTTATCTAAGCTTTGTTCTACCTTCTATCAATTGTGTCGCCATGTTTGTAAGACCATCACGGAGAAACCCATGAAATTTCATTTGTTGAGCTTGTTGGGTTAGCCAAGATTAGCTCACTATCTCTATTTCTTCAAAGCTATCTCATTGCAGGAACTCGCTCTCTTCTTCCATTTTAGGTTCGCCTTGGGTATTGGCTAAGCTTGTAACTAGCAGATCATTACAAGTTTCAGCTTCGGCCTGCATCTCTGTGAGTTTTACACGAATCCTCTCTATGGCCTTCGCTAGTTCTGCGTTTTGCTCTCTTATTAATGTGTCGTGCTCCATTATTTGTTTCATCATATCTCTAACCCGAGTAAGACTTTCCGCATCCTCCATTTCATTACTCCTGTTAACATCACAAACGGCAAGAGAATCATAATAGGGGCTTGGGGATGAGGAATAAGAGTTAGGACAACCATTCCATTGACCATCTTGACCACCACATATACTACAAACATTCCACTCGCAGGATTGGGTAGGTGCGCACAACCCATTTCTAAAATATTATGACAGTGTTTCCACAGGTGTGGTCCTCCACAAATCGGACAAGAGTCACCAAAATAGGAAGAACCAATACTCAACTAATTTTTATTCCAAGATGCCATGTCAAGAAAGATAACCAAAATATTAAATTAAAAATAAAAATAAAAAAAAAAAAACTTGAATAAGCAAAAAGAAAAATCTAATCTAGATAAACAGTTAATTTCTAAGTCCCCGGCAACGGCGCCAAAAACTTGTTGCTCCCAAAAGCACACGCAAGTATACATGGTCGTACAAGTAATATAGTGATTTTAGAAAACGGATGTCGAATCCACAAGGACTTATGATTAACCGTCAACTAAATTAAACTATCCAAATTATCTATACAAGAGATGAAATTCGAAGATTATGATTATAAACGAATTAAATAAAAAGAAAACAAATAATGAACTTCAACCAAGAAAAAGCAGGTTTTTATATTATCTATAAGAAGAATGTTCCAGGGTTGCGGTTGGTTCACCAATCCTATTGAGTTTTCAAACTATTTCCCTTTGATCCGAATTATTGATGATTCCTAATTAACCGGAGTATTCTCCCGAAATACTACTCGCTTATTCAAAACAGTTCGCCGCGTATATTTCTATGGAATTGACCTGTTATGAATGCAATTCGTTTACGGTATTTAACTGAATGCGGCAACTAGGTATATTCTTATCCCGACCACAAATACTAGCCCAACTGTACGGATAATCAGATCACTCCCTCTTTACTTCTTCTCTAATCTAACAACATCTTTCCCAAGCACGTAGATTAGATAGTCAATAGAACTTAACTGTTGGCCAACCAATCAAGCAATTATGCACAGAATTAAAGAAACAATCAAAATCAATAACTTGTACTCCCTCCGTTTCAATTTATGTGAACCCATTTGACTGGGCACGACATTTAAGAAAGAGTGAAGACTTTTGAAATTTGGGGTTCAAAATAAGTCTTGAATATTTGTGTGGCTGTAAATCATTTCATAAAGTGAATTTGTTTCCAAATTAGGAAAGAGGTCATTCATTTTGGCACGGACTAAAAAGGAAATAAGTTCACATATTCAGTATACATTCCAACAAGTGATGACACAAGATTCAGTTCACATATCTCTGTATACATGCCAACAAGTGATGACACAAGATTCAGTTTCACAAGGAAGTAAAGGTTCATGATAACAGCTTCATCTGATTGTTGCAGTCCCGGTTGGATGACTAAGGTTATCCTTGTTAGTGTGTGGTATTAACAGAAATGTTCATCCTACTAACAGGATCTCCTTAATTACCTAATCCAGCTACAAACATTCAATATAACCTCATGTGTAAGATTGATCAGGGATATTGGACAGCAAAGCACAGAAACCATGAGGAGCTTCATACCACACTTCTTCTTGAAAGAGGCATCAATCCAAAGAAGGATTGTTCTTGTTTGCAGTTTCTTCATTGTTACACTTGGCTGTTCAAACAAGGCTTAGACTTTACTTTCATTTCCTAGGATAGAGTAGTATAGCTTTTTTCATCTTTCTTTCATTTTGTTCTGTAAATATCTTTGTTTATTTTTAATAAAATCCAACAGCATCAGGCTGATTGCTTTTGCTTTAAAAAAAAAAAAAGTTCACATAAATTGAAACAGAGGGAGTATTAAGATAAGAAATAATCATCGAACATCAATATTCATGGTTTACCACAACCCTAGAATAAGAAGTTTAGCTCCACATAGACATGGAGGAAAAGCAATAAATCATTCAGAAAATATAAAAATGAGTATTAAGGAGAAGAAAAGATAAAACCCAATAATCTCCGGCCTCCATTGCGGCTCCTCGCTCTCTCTAGGTCAAAAGTCTTGAACTAAGGGTTTCAAGTTATCCAAAGTTATGTAAAAATCCTATAAAATATGTATTTATAAGGTATCAAAAGGCCTGGGCTTTTTAAAAACCAAATCCAATTCGGACCAGGAAAAATAGCAGGCTGCACCACCTGTGCGTTGCACTAGTGGGGCAAGAGACTAAATTATATTCAGAGATCGTTCTTTCTGGCGGCACAGGTGCGACGCACACTGGTCGCACATCCACTTCCTTCAGGTACGTTTTCTTCTACTTCAATTTCAATTGCTTTTGAATTCTTCACTTCATCACATGTTGCTTGCCACGTAGATAAAAGTTAAAGAAATTTTCATTAGCTGCTTGCTCCATTTCATTCCATCCAACAAGCATTTTTAATTTTTGTACGTCCTTTTACTGCTTCTTCATTGGAATTGTTTTGCTTCATCCAATCATCACTCCATGATATGCCAAACATCGGCCTATTAATTCATGTCTCTTCTTGTCTCCAACGTGACCTCTTTTATTTTCTCCATCTCTTACTTTTTATTCAATTTTACTCTAAATCTCTTCATCTTCACGTCTCTTTATTCCTATATAGTAAAAATACAGTATTAGCACAAATAACTATAATTAATACTCAAACGACAATTAAAAGTACTAAAACGTGAGGCAACAATGGCTAAATATATGCAATTTTGGCCGAACATCAACGCACAACTGAACATTTCCCGTCGCCCCCTTTCCCGGACTTGGAGAATTACTTTGACTAGCCGAGGAACCTATACAACTTCCCCCTGAATTTTTGTGTGTGACCAATGTCCAATTTCCAGTTCCATTCTCGTTTTCAACTTGCAAAACATGCTGCCCAGAATTTTCAGCAACATTAACATCAACTGTACCAATCAGTTTTTGGCCCGAATCAACTCGTGACTCATCGACCCCAACTCTTGGTGTTGTCCCTGCTTTTTCGATTGCATTGTTATTTAATTGCTGCTCAGATTCTTCCATATCAGTAGCACCAATATTAAGCGCCACCAATGGTGAATTATCTACTGTAGCATGAACTGGTTTTGACGCTAAAACAGTATCCAAGTCCGCCTCCATTGTGGCTGTACGATTTTGCAATGGAACCTCTGCAACAGCTCCTTTTTCGGAAGCTATTTCATGAACAATATTACCTGTATCAACCTCCATTGTGGCTGCACGATTTTGCTCAGAATTGGCAGCAACCAGTGCATCAGTTCGATCGATATTTGCGACTTCAGATTACGCTTTCGCAGCTTCTCTAACCATCGTCAACTGCTGCCCAGAATTTTGCGAAAGCACCTTTGAAACACCTCTATTTCCATAATTTTCACCTGATGCATGATTTTGCTCATAAGTGGGAGCAACCAGTGCACTAGTTCCTCCGTTTCTAACTTGTTGTTGCCCTGATTTGCTATTCGACACACAATTCAAATTTGCAGCATTATTTTGAATTTCAAATAATGGATTACTAACAGTGGGACAGGAAAGATCTACTCCTTTTACTACCTGATTAGTCCGTTTTTAAATTTTTTCCCATCTAAAATTTTACGCAAATCACCTTGAAATTTTTTCAACACTTCCATCGTCATCTTCCCCATCAGCTTGATTGTTATTTTTATGTCTTTTCAATATCATACGACAACTACCTTCATCGTGACCTTGGTGCTTACAATAGTTGCAATACAGAGGCAAATTATCATATACAATCTCCTGGAAAACCTCGACTACTTTACCAGATTTTCCATCCACGAACTGCAGCCTTATACGATTTGGAAGCTTATCGATTAGATCCAGTATGACCTTTAACCTAGCTGTTCTGGGTCATGATTTGATTTGACTTGCTTTATCTATAGCTATTGGTTTCCTAACTGCGGACGCTATAGACAATAGAGACTTCTTTGCAAACAAATCAGGAGATAAATCAGGTAAAGAAATCCATACCACGGCCTTAGTCGTTTCCTCCTTAGGATTAAATACAATGGACCATGGAAATACCCTATATTGATGCTCTTGTCCGTTGTAGAGAAGATAGTTAACCGAGGGAGATAAAGCTTGTACAAAATTTTCATATTGGTCAAACCTCATCAAGATTTGTCTTGGAGCAAGTAAACCAACTAAGAAATTGTCCTTGGTAACAAGAGGTTTTGGCATAAGTGACCTTAAGTCCTTTAAATCTGGCACTCCATCAGATAATTTAATCACTGCTTGATGCAATCCTTCTTCGATCGCAAAGTCTTGTCTTCCTCCATTGAAAACGTGATGGTAGGTTCTCCATGAACTGTTTTGATTGGTTTTAGTATGATTTTTGTGGTAACTTGGGCAGATTGTTTAGGACTTAGGAGAGTTGCATAAGAAGTGGATATATTAGGGGTTGGATTTGTCTCTCCCACAACCAAAGGCTGGGGAGAAAGCGTTGCAGCGATGGCTGCTCTAAGGTTTCTCCATTGCCTGGGAGAGGAGAGAGCGGCCCGCTAGGTTATTTTATTTTATTTTAATAAAAAGACAACTACTAAGTTGTACCGGTTTTCAAAAAAAAAATTAATAAAAAAAATAGTTACCGAGCAGTTCCGCTTGTTATTGATAATTAGGGTCCAAGCAAAACCCCTCAAATTTTCCCAGTTTTCCAAGTTAACTTGTTATTCTTTATAATTCATGTTGTGATTAAACGACATACGTCACTTTCTTGAGTTAATGGAGAGGAAATTTTAAGCCTGAAAATAAAGGACATGTGTTTAATTAAACTTTAATAAAATGTCATATAATTGTGTCATTAATAGAAAGGCAATTCTAAGCTCGAAAACAAAGTTAGGGCGAATCTCCAACCAATAGGCGGAAGGAGGGAAATTTTTGTGTCAATTCTAAATACATTAAGGGAAATTTCGATCCAATAGATAGAAAAAGCGGCAAATTTGATCCAATATATGGAAGGATGAAATTTTTTAGACTTTTTTAATAGTTTAATGGAATTTTTTATCCTTTTGCGTTTTATACATGGTGTAATCGCCTGTATATTTGAAAGAAGTCTATCAATTTTAAAATTAGAAATAGCCATTGAGTTAAGAATCTTCGCCAGGATTTGTTTCCCAAGACTTTAATATAGATATATAAATCTCCGAAAGGAATGTTTGTAATCTAAAGATTAGGGTGAATTCTGACTTAATACCAACAAACTTTTATTCATATGTTTTGCACTCGTCAACCCTCAACGTTTTACAATTCATAAAACAATTCAGTAATAGTAACTCAAATGTGATGAAACAATATTAAGGTATTACAATATATCAAGGTATCCCTAAAAACATGTTGCTTCCCCAGAAACTGCAATGAAATAAAGCTCCTCAATAACTACTTGGCCAGTTCATCTGTAAATACTGAGGCCGTTGATAGACATTGGCGGTTGGTCCCTTCCATATCAACTGGACCAGCTATATGAGGCTACAAAACTCAAAAGCCAAAAACAATTGAATTTGGTGGCTTAAAGAAGATAAAATTTACAACATTTTATACGTAGAGACAAAAGTCATTGAGAATAATGGTTAGGAAGATGTTATCCGAAAAGTTTATCAATTATAGAGCAATGTTTCTTCTAGAAAAATAATTAATCTCAAAGCTTGTTAATTCCCTCAAACCATTCCCTTGCATATATGACAACAACATCGAGTTTGACTTCATGGAATATGCAAGGGGAAGGTTCGAGCAGTATTTGTTGAGAAAGCCCGAACTCTTGGGTGCCATGTGAATGAGCAAGCTCTTTCAATTGCTGCTTACTTGCTTCATTGGACTACTTAACTGCAGAAACTGTTGCTCATCCCTATGGATGTGATCTCGGCTTGCTCTTCTAAAACTGAAGCTGCTAAAATATTAGTAGATTGAATAGGAAGAAGCACATGTCTGGGGAAGATGCAGGCGCATCAGATGCTGCCATGTCACCCTACAAACCGGAGACAGCATTTCCTAGACCGTGTAACTCAATATGCAGTCCGCATACAGGGATAACAGTCTTAGGAATTCTGTCCAAGACATTTGAACTTTCCTCATTCCTCATAGCAGAGTATTTAGCCTCAAGCTCTTTCAGCTGCACATGACAAACAATTCTTGTGAAGTCAGTGTTCAAGCACAAAGAATTCAGGACAACTTGGTAATTCATTGAACCAATATTGATGAATTGATGATATTGTGGATTCATGCTTCCTCATAATCTCCTTCCTCGAAGCACTACAAAAAAGAACAGGAATTATCGACCAATTATAACTCCTGTCACTCAATAAGAGTCACCCAAAAAATTAGTAAGGATCTCTTTTCTTTACAAAACTTGTTTTTCCTACTCCCACCAGAAAAGTCAATTTCTTGATTATTAAGGAACATTTTTTTTCAGAGAAACATGAAAAAACAAATTAATTAGAAATTACTCAGTTTTAAGTTCATAAATCAAGAACATGAAAGAAAAAAAAAATAATGAAACTAATTATATCTTACTTGATTAGTTCTAGCAACTCTTCTTCTCTCAGTGAAGACAACGTATTCAATGATTGATGAAGATAAGTGTTAATAGTTAGAGGGTTTTATAACAAAATTAATGACAATTATGGTGACCAAATTAATAACTTGCATATGATGTAATCTCATTTTATTCCTGTTATTAATGATTCTTGTAATATATATATATATATATATATATATATATTTTTTTTTTTTTTTTTTTTTTTTTTTTATGGACAGGATTCTTGCAAATCTAACCTAATCAACCTAAATTGGTAAGTTATTAAAATCTCCTACACTTTTTCGTATTAGGAAAAGAATTGTTACACCTTGCCTCTATGTAGTTTTCAAAATAGAAGGCAGCTTTAAGAATCAAGTTGTTTATTTAGAGTTTAGCTAATGATTTCAAAATTATATGCATTGTCAGTGTAACGACTTTGTATATTATCGGTCATCTTTATTTGTTATAATAGATAACCTGTCTTATTTTTAAGATCACAAATATCAGAAATAGTGTTTATATTATCACATTGTATAAAACTTAAACTCCTAACTAATAGTCACCAACGTCCAATGGTGTAAATATGTTTTACAAAATAAGACAATTTCACTTGTTATCGAAGGTAACTGCCCTATTGTGAAAGTTCCAAATTTTATTTTTCATTTTAAGAGGATTTAAAATGTCACACCTTAAATTTTGACTTATATATTTCTTGTTAAGGGAATTCAAAATTTTATATATGTATAAAGTTTTTTTTGTACCTATATACTCAGTATAATTACCGTCTTCCTTGCATATTGCTGCGCTACTGCATGATGATATTCCACGTCGCAAACCAATCAAATATTTCTATGCATAAGCTTCCTTTAAACTAGAGTTTTAGCAGAAATCTCACACAACATATTAGGTAGGGACAAATCTAACTTGTAATTTATGGTTAACGTAAGCTTATATGGTTTTTATCCAAAATATATTTACATAGTTATTTACAATTTTTTTGTCTTATTTTTCTTTTTAGTCCGTTTAAAATAAATGTTTCTTTCCTTTTTTGACAACTCTTTAGTTTTAACTTTTGACATGGCATGTTAAGACCACAAGATTAAAGGGAAATTTGGTACTTACTGCATATCTTTAGGTTAAGACCATAAGATTCAAAAGTCTTCTTTACTTATTTAACGATGTGTCTAGTCAAAACAAGACAAACAAATTGAAACAAAGAGAGTATATTAAGAAATCCAAAATCGGATAGTACTGTCGTACTTATGCTATCTCTCGACAAATTCACTAGCCATAGAGATCATGATCCTTTCGCATAATGCATAATATTGTTAATTAATATACTAAAAAGGGTCAAAAATGTCCTTAACGTATTAGAAAAGCTCACAAATGCCCTCCTTCCACTAATTGGATTAAAAAAATTCTATTAACGTATTTGAAATGTTTTAAAAAAAAACCTTAATGGACTTGAAAATATAAGGAGGGAAGAGAAAATAAATATTTTTTTTTCTTTGTTTTACACATTTGAAATCCTTTGTCTCGGCTAATCAAAATCGGCATCGTGTATGGCTAATCAAATGGGAAAGTTCTTCACATCTATAGTTCTCGATTCTCAAGATTCAAACCCAAAATTTTTAGTTATGGATATGTAACGACCCGACTGGTCGTTATAGTTCTATTGACCCTTTTACCCCTGTTGACCTTTTCCCGAGGTCATCGTGCGGGTTTTAGAGTGACGTTTGGAGGTTTGAGACTTAAAGTGGGATTTGTTTGACCCAAAGTTGGCTTTTGGGTAAACGGACCTTTTTCGAAATTCTGTCGAATCTGAGAGTTCCGGATGAGCTTTTGTGACTTGGTAGTGTGTTCGGTTCATTTCCCAACGCAATTGGAAGCGTTTTGGGACTTGGGTTGGAAACTTGGCTTTAGGCCATTGGGGGTTGACTTGGTCTATTTGACATCTGTTGAAAATTCTGAGGCTGCAGATGAATTCGTAGCGCGTTTTTATGTGTGTTTGCAAGTTTGTTAAGTATTCGTGAGGCCTCGGGTGATAGTCCAATTTTTTGGGTTGGAAAGTGTCAAAAACAAGAAAAATCTGGTTTCTGGTGTCCATTGTAGCAGCACCATACTTGTTACATCCCGTATTTTTGAACGTCGGATTAATTGTAAGTTGAGGTGGGGCCCACACGTCAAGATTTTTTTTGGGACATGTGACAAATTATATGAATCACATATGTGAAGTTAAACACAACTCAAGAAGGACCCTTGGGCCAAATCAAAGTGGAAGTCCTCCAAACGAATATTTTTAAGAAAACGTTTTCGGGTAACCTGACTTTGGGGGGCAAAAACGATATTATAAGTTTGGAATTTGGAAAAGTACCAAGAAATAGAAGTTGTAGATAATTGAATTAGCTTTCCATCCATAGGTCGTGGGTTCCCAGGTGACGTCGGTACAAGGAGATATGGACGTTTTAAGGCAGAAAGGTCAGTGGGCTAGGCCCAATCCGAGCCCAACCGGGTTAGGCCCATTACCCATGTCCTTATAAGTGCCAATTTCGGCCTTCTTCATCATTTTAACACCAGGAACAACCAGAAAATTCTGGAAAGAGAGAGAGGAGCTTTGGAGAGAAAAAAAAACAATTTTGACCAAAATCCGAGCCCCGAATCCCGAAGCCCATGAAGGGAAAAGTGTTGTACGCTACGTTGTCTTCAATTTGAGCTAAAAATCAACCAAAGAGGAGAGTGATGACGTGGTGGCTGCCTACTTAAGGTAATATGTAGGTTCTTTTTCATTGCTAACAAGTTTATTTAAAGTTTTAACGGATTAGAACGGGAAAAATAGCGATATAAATTCGTCAGTTGGTATTGTGAATTATGGAATGAGATTTGAAGAGAATTTTGGATGAAAATAAATGTAGTTAACTTGTAGAATGTGGAGGATGTTGCTATTGATGTTGTTAGTATTAATTTCGACTTCATTACGGAAATAAAAATTATGAAATAGCTATATGTGAATTGTTATGTTGGTTGGTGAATTTAGAAGGATGCTAGTCCATATTAGCATGGAAATTGGTTGTAGGAAATTATGTCATTTTAATGTGATTTTATGACATTATGGAAAGGAAGTTAATAAAGTGTGGATTATTGTTGTTGGATATGAATTTGTAAGTAGAAAATGTGTTGTGATGGTTTTGTTGCATATGTAGGAATGTTGGGTGGAATTGATGGAATTGTTTAAATCCTTGGGTATTGATTGGAGTGTTATTGAATTATGTTTGAATAACCTTGAGTTAGTGAATGAATATGAGAATGATGATATTAGCTTGATATTGTGAAGTTGAAATGGAAATGAATTAATTTTGTTTAATATGTTAGTTGTGTTGTTGAGATCCTTATAAGGCAAATGAAGGTTAAATGGTTTAAGTTGGCATTGAAATGGAATGTAGAAGGTTATGTCATTTTAGAATGATTTTATGATATTATGGAAATGAAGTTGTTAAGGTGCAAATCATGATTATTGTTGATGAACTTGGAAGACGGAAACATGTTATGAATAAGTATGCTAAAGATTAGAAGCTTTGGGTGAATTATGACTTTGGTGGAAAGTTTGTATATTTTGTATACCTTATGAATATTTTTGTGGAAATGATATGAAATGCTTCTAAATTATATTGTGATGATCTAGATTAATGATGAATGTGAAACCATTGAGATTGGCTTGGAAATTGAAGTTGAAATGAAGGTTATGACATTATGTTGGAAAGATGGCAAGTTAAGTTATATTGTGTTTATAGTGATTGTTGTTGTTGTTGATGTTGCTGTTGGGTTGTTGTTGATTGTTTTGGCCGAGTTGAATTCTCGGGGATGTTATATGTATAGGGGAAGTGCTGCCGAAATTTCGGTAGACAAATATAAAGCTAAGTGAATTCTTAAAGTCTTGTAATTCCTAATTGGTAACTTTGACCATTTGTAGATTCGGAGTGAAACGGGATTTGAGTTTTGGCGAACGTAAGACGCATATAAGGTATGTAAAGCTATCCCGATTCTTCTCTTGGCATGTCCTAGATGTACTAGGCTTGGATTTACGCCTCGGGGAATATTCTGTCCATCGGAATCCGCGTTTGAAATCGTCGCTTTTTCATTCAATAGAATTGAATTCCTTAAGTATGCTTTGATGAAAAATTATGAAAAAATTTCCCAAATTGCTTAGGAAGTTATGGAATGTCCTAGAACCTTTGTAGGTGACCCCATAAGCTTAAAAATACGTAATTTGAGCCCACCGCTTCATTGGTTCCGAGGTGGGCCCACTATTTCCAATTTTACCCTTTATGTGTCTATGACTTGTCTTCGAGCGTTTTCGTTAGAGATACTCTAACTACTCCTTTATCTACTAAATAAAAACTATTTTAAATATTTCATTAAGTCTTATAAATTGTTTTGAATCTTGAAAACGATCTCGGATAGATTATGCCTCCGTAACCCGTTATGACATCTAAATTTACTTACTATGTTTCCGTCCGATTTCATTGATTTGATTTGACATTCGATATGCCTCATTGAGTCTCTGGAAATATATATATATATATATATGGTATTTTTAGTGCATTTAGTTTCTCACTACTCCGTTCGTGGATGCCTCAATGTTTCCCCCACTGAGCCCGGGCCAGGATATGTTGTCAAGCGTGATCCTTTGCATTGTTCGCCGTGCCTCGATGTGAGGGGGCAGGTATATGCGTACATGGGTTTGTGGAGTATGCTGTGCCATGTACGCTTGTTCTGATATGATTTGCTATGGCCATCTGATATGACATATTATGTTACGGGGTTATGCCCCTGTTCTGATTCTTCTGTGTTGTGGCACCAGCGTCGGGAGGGTGGCCACGTTCTGTCTGCCGAGTCCCTTGGCAGGGGCCGGATTTGATGTGACATATGTTTCTGTACACACTCTGCATGTTTTGAAAATATGTATCTGATACTTTGGGTTTTCTATTTACTTTCTGTACGTTCTGTACCAGTTATGATTTTGTTTCTGTAATTCAGGCTTTGCATATTCAGTACATATTTCGTACTGACCCCCTTTCTTCGGGGGCTGCGTTTTCATGCCGCGCAGGTACCGACGACAGGTTTGCTGAGCCGTCCGCTTAGGATCTTATTCTCCTATTTTGGAGAGCTCTCTTATCCAGAGCCCATCTTTTGGTATAGTCTGTCACTACTGTATATATATATATATATTCTCGTTCATGGGTATGGCGGGGCCCTGTCCCGTCATATGATTCTGTCGGTCTGTTTAGAGGTCTGTGGACATGTTTGTGGGTTAGGGTCTTTCTGTATGGATGTATGTACATGTCGTTTGGGCGATCCCATACGCCGAGGCGGCCGGTCCGCGTATGTTTATATATTGCTTGGTTAGCCCTGTGTGGCTTTTGTTGGTATTTTCTGCGTGCAGGGTATATTGGATAGTCCGTAAAACAAAGGAAACTCTGTCGAAATTTTTCTGGAAATTACCTAAATTTGAAATAAAGCCTTGTCGGCTTCCGCCATATACTAGAATGAGTTGATAGAATTTGAGATAATATTTGATAGATGGGTTCGGGTGCCCAGATCGGGCACTAGTCACGGCCGACGGGGTTGGGTCGTGACAATACTCACCACAGCGGTCTTACTGTAGTGAGCTAAACATCGTTGTAGCGGGCGGGAAGACCTAGTGGTGAGTCACCCCAGCAAACTGATATCTGCTGAGGTGCACTCACTGTAGCGTGCATGTTGCCGCTATAGCGGTTAGACGACTTGGGCATGAGGCGTTGTAGCGGGCCATTGGACGCTGTGGCGAGTTTGCTACAGCAGGTGACCTTACTGCCAAAGCGAGTAACGGGCAGTGTTTCCAGAATTTTCTTAAGTTAAAACCCTTTAACCCTATCATTTTCCTCTATCACTTTCTGAGCACACTTTGGGAGAATTGATGAGCTTTTGGACTGAATCTTCTTGAAGGTAAGATCTTTGACCCTAGACTTCGTCCTCTACCTTCTTAGATCCTTAATCCATGCTTAGAATCACTAGAATCAAAGTGGAGAAGATGAGTCTTATGATGAAATTCTTGAAATGCGTTTAGACTTCTAAAATGAAAATTGATAGTGAAATTGACTAGTATAACCATAAAATTTGATGAATTCCTTGTTGCTGAGCTTACTTCTTCCATTATTAGTGATTAACTTGAGGTTTAAAGAACTAGGATTCATACCCAAATTTGGGGGTTTTACTTTAAATTCGAATTAGGCTTAATCTTGTGTTGTTTTAGCAATTAAATATTGGGTTTGATCACCGAGAGCTTGAATTGCATGTCTCGTCCATCAATTTCTCGTTTTACCCTTGTGGGCTTGTTGCCCCAATTCCATGAGTTAGGATTTGACCTAACTTGAAGTATAGCAACATGAGTATGTCACGACCCAACCCACGGGTTGTACGGGCACCTACCATATGACAAGCTAGTAGGCGAATCCTTACCAATAAAAACCCAACAATTAAAAACATGTGACAATCATCTTTTAAAATAATAAAATTAAACGTAGACATTTATTACAGGCTCGTTCCAATAAAAATGAATCCGAAATGAAAACCCCGTCTAGTCTAAACGGGTACAAGAGCTCCTACAATACGAGAAGACAAGATAAATGACACAGCCTCCGCCGGGAGTGAGATAGGCGAAGCTGGAAGAGAATGTCTGAAAGACCCATGCGGTGAAACTTCAGCTAAAACCTTCAACACATCTACACCCAAAAAGGGTGTAGGAAGAGTAGTATCAGTACACCACACGTACTGGTAAGCATCATAGGTCGACTAAGATTAGTTCACGAAATACAATATCAGTTAATAGGGTAAACAGATAAGTCAAGGACCTCAAGAATTCTAGATAAGGACCATTACCATACCTCCCCCTTACTTCTTTTAAGGACCATTACCATACCGCCCTCTTACTTCTTTACTCCCTATGCTCGCTTCTTTTATTTCCCAACCATAAGGTATTCTACTAAATTCCAACCTAGTAACTCTCGTGTTCACATTGATTGTATATTGTACCTTTACACCTATTGTTTTAAAGAGTCCACCTATTCACCTTGCTAATGTAATACGATGTATCTAGGGAAATAGATCACTACCTAACGACCAACACTACACTTGCCTTATGTAACCCCTCCCCCACCAGGCTCTCGACAACACACACTGTTTAATGGACAACGTTGGCGACAGTAATACACACATGTATAACAATAAATCATGAGAATGCAATGCAATGCAAATGTGATGCAAGACCCGACACACTGTACATACACGCTATCTGATGTCTTTGCTCAGTAGCCATGACCTGCATGGGACCCATGGTGTCCATGTACTACTCGTTCCGGAATACTCCTCGAACCCGAGCACAGACCTCCGCTCCGGAAAGAACCTCGGACGCGGGCCATATTAATTCGTATACACATATGTAATCCAAGTACTCAATCCCACGACCACAAAAACGGATAACACAATACGATACTCATGCCTTGCCTATTTACCTGTATTTCCACCTGAACACGGCAGTTGCAATGCACAAAACTACCTGACAAATCAATCATAATCCCAGCCCTTGATGGGCACAATGAAAAACAACTTCATATAATTCAATTAATACGCCTTCCTAGTTTCAAGGTAATAACCATATGAAAGATCAGCAATAAGGTATACACACGGAATTTACCCCCCCCCCCCCCCTCCAGGGTAGCATTAAGTAATTACGAGGTATCTCCGTAGCGACCACATCACTTCCTCTTAAACTAAATCCTTATTATCATAGTCCTGATTTTATCCTATTTTAATCATATTACACAAGTACGTCTCTCCAAACTCCGGTGCCCGAAGACCTAAGCATGCATTCTCCCATCAACTCTAACGTATATACGATTAGCTAATCAAAGTCTAACTAAAGTAAACCGTAACCTACCTCTTTGGAACAGATATTTGATTCTCTATGAATTGCTCGTCTTCTTAACCTCCATCTGAATCCATGAGCGGGTACCTTTCGTAAAGATAGGTGGAAGAAGGGATGAGAAGGGTTTTCTTTTTCTTGGGGGCCACGGTTTTTCTTTCATGAGGAACCCTAGGAGCAGCCCTTGGGAGTCTTATGTTTGAAAAAGGAGAGAAAATAGACTAAGTACATGATTTTCGGTTACTGTTTCCGCGTGGACCGCTGCGGCGATCCTCAGGCCAGTATAGCGGTGCTGCTGCGGTGGTCCTCAGGCCGCTATAGCGGTGCCACTGCGGCGGTCCACTGACCGCTATAGCGGTCCGCCTTTAAATTCTGGCCCGACATTTTCTAAACCCTTCTGAAATTGATTTTTTCCACGCCTAACTCTTAAAACATATTATGAAGCTTATTAACTACAACCCTAGACTTAAATTGGGCATAGTTTCACAAAATATTAAATAACGACCGGACGGGTCGTTATAGAGTATCGTTCTTCTTGATTTCTAATATAAAACTCGAATATGTTTAGACTTTGATTATTTGGAGGCGCAAAGAAAGGGCAAGGCCAAGGTGTGATGGTTCGTGGCTCCTATTTGGCTTTTCAAGTAGGTTACGACTTACTTTTTTGTTAGACTTCGGTTAGTGAATCATATGTAGAGTTAGTGATTGTTGGAGAAAGCATGTGAACCTTCGGGTATGGAGTTGGGATGGAATACTTAGGTTGGTGTTGTTGTTGACTGTAGCTTATCGCCTTATTGTGTTCTATTGAGTTGTTGCTTATTTGTCAGTTGTTGGCTTGTCGCGACGTGATTTATTCTAGAGTTGATGCTTAGTGATTACCTTATGTTTCGGAGAGCATATTTATCATGATTGAGGTTGTTGGGAAGGAAAGAAAGGTTATGATATTGAGATTGATATTGAGATTGAGATGTGTGGCACCATTGATTCATATATTCTTGTTGGCATTGTTATCATGCATTCACTCATTTATACATATATTGGGATCAGGTGGCGCACCACAACACTTAATTGGATCGGTTGCACGTATCGCAACACTGACTGGGATCGGGTTGCACGTTCCGCAATATTGACTATTGGATCGGGTTATGCGCCACAGTAGGTACATGGACTTAGTTGTCCCCCATGGGTCATGACTGTTGAGGCGATGAGATATTTCACCTGAAGCATGTGTGTATCACTGCATTTGCATTGGATTCATCTCATATTTACATATGGCATTGTATTGGACTTGTTAGTTGATCTTTGGTGATAAATGTACTTGACAGTGGTTCTTGAGATTGTGTTCAAGACTGATAGTGGATTTTGAGGTGGTATACTAAACTTAGTAATTTGGTATGGGATTTGATATTTTCGACTGTGTTGAGTTATATTTGATGGTAGTTTTGTTTACTTTTTCAGCCTCTTTCTTATGCGTATGCTATCTAACTATTGTCGGCTGTCACGACCCATTTTGACTAAGTCGTGTGGGCACTTACCTTTCCCACGTCGATAAACAAACCCTCAACGCACTAAGCTCATTAAGGTCACATACCCACCCAGGAAAAGGACTCAAATTCCGTAACATCGATATAATAATTATGGCTGGAAAGGCGATGCCAAGACTGCTACCGTGGTTCGCAACCACGGGCGCGATTCTGCCCGCGCGGAAAACTGAGCGCTATAGTGGTATTTATTCTTCATTCTTCATTCAAAATTAATGGTTGCAAACATTGATTAAAGCCATAAACTTTATGTAACTTGGGAAAGTACCTAGGGTTTGGTAAGAATAAATAACAAGAACTCAAGGCTTTAAAATTTGTTTAATAAATTCACTTAGGAATAAGAAGAATTTACTTGGTACATTTAACCGTTCTTCATATACACTCTTTTGTATTTGAGATAATCTTAAGAAGAAATAGTCTTTAACTATTGGAAAACATTAGAGATTCCATTAGAGGTTAAGTGCATTCATACAACGATCCATTAGAAGTATATCAAGATCAATCACCTTGGCATACACTTATCTGACGGGGACACAACCTTGGTTCCTTTTACCATATATTTTACAATCCAAAGCCATTAGTCATAAAATAACCAATCTTCTACAAAACCAATGAAATACAAAATTAAACCTAAAGAAAGTATTCTATGATTTTAGTAACCTTTTCACACCATATTCCCTGTGGATTTTGATCTCAACCTAGTTGGATTACTATATTTGACATCGTCCGCCTTATATCATTTAATAAGTGTAATTTGAGCGTATCATCCCTCCATATCAACTGGACCAGCTACATGAGACTACAAAATTCAAAAGCCAAAAAAAATTGAATTTGGTGGCTTAAAGAAGATAAAATTTACAACATTTTATACGTAGAGACAAAAGTCATTGAGAATAATGGTTAGGAAGATGTTATCCGAAAAGTTTATCAATTATAGAGCAATGTTTCTTCTAGAAAAATAATTAATCTCAAAGCTTGTTAATTCCCTCAAACCATTCCCTTGCATATATGACAACAACATCGAGTTTGACTTCATGGAATATGCAAGGGGAAGGTTCGAGCAGTATTTGTTGAGAAAGCCCGAACTCTTGGGTGCCATGTGAATGAGCAAGCTCTTTCAATTGCTGCTTACTTGCTTCATTGGACTACTTAACTGCAGAAACTGTTGCTCTCCCTATGGATGTGATCTCAGCTTGCTCTTCTGAAACTGAAGCTGCTAAAATATGAGTAGATTGAATAGGAAGAAGCACATGTCTGGGGAAGATGCAGGCGCATCAGATGCTGCCATGTCACCCTACAAACCGGAGACAGCATTTCCTAGACCGTGTAACTCAATATGCAGTCCGCATACAGGGATAACAGTCTTAGGAATTCTGTCCGAGACATTTGAACTTTCCTCATTCCTCATAGCAGAGTATTTAGCCTCAAGCTCTTTCAGCTGCACATGACAAACAATTCTTGTGAAGTCAGTGTTCAAGCACAAAGAATTCAGGACAACTTGGTAATTCATTGAACCAATATTGATGAATTGATGATATTGTGGATTCATGCTTCCTCATAATCTCCTTCCTCGAAGCACTACAAAAAAGAACAGGAATTATCGACCAATTATAACTCCTGTCACTCAATAAGAGTCACCCAAAAAATTAGTAAGGATCTCTTTTCTTTACAAAACTTGTTTTTCCTACTCCCACCAGAAAAGTCAATTTCTTGATTATTAAGGAACATTTTTTTTCAGAGAAACATGAAAAAAAAAATTAATTAGAAATTACTCAGTTTTAAGTTCATAAATCAAGAACATGAAAAGAAAAAAAAAATGAAACTAATGATATCTTACTTGATTAGTTCTAGCAACTCTTCTTCTCTCCGTGAAGACAAAGTATTCAACGATTGATGAAGAAAAGTGTTAATAGTTACAGGGTTTTATAGCAAAATTAATGACAATTATGGTGACCAAATTAATAACTTGCATATGATGTAGTCTCATTTTATTCCTGTTGTTAATGATTCTTCTAATATATATTTTTTTAATGGAAAGGATTCTTGCAAATCTAACTTAATCAACCTAAATTGGTAAGTTATTAAAATCTCCAACACTTTTTTGTATTAGGAAAACAATTGCTATACCTTGCCTCTAAGTAGTTTTCAAAATATAAAGTAGCTTTTAGAATCAAGTTTTTTATTTAGAGTTTAGCTAATGATTTCAAAATTATAACCATTGTCAGTGTAACGATTTTTTATATTATCGGTCATCTTTATTTGTTGTAGTAGATAACCTGTCTTATTTTTAAGATCACAAATATCAGAAATATTGTTTACGCTAACATTGTATAAAACTTAAACTCCTAACTAAAATCCACCAACGTCCGATGGTGTAAATAATTTTTACAAAATAAGCCACTTTCACTTGTTATCGAAGGTAACAGCCCTGTTGTGAAAGTTCTAAATTTTATTTTTCATTTTAAGAGGATTTAAAATGTCACACCTTAAATTTTAACTTATATGTTTCTTGTTAAGGGAGTTCAAAATTTTATGTATGTATAAAGTTTTGTTTGTACCTATATAGTCAATATAATTACCTTCTTCTTTGCATATGGCTACGCTAATGCATGATGATATTCCACATCGCAAAACAATTAGATATTTCTGTGCATAAACTTCCTTTAAACTAGAGTTTTACCAAAAATCTCACACAACATATTAGGTAGGGACAAATCTAACTTGTAATTTATGGTTAACGTAAGCTTATATGGTTTTTATCCAAAATATATTTACATAGTTATTTACAATTTTTTTGTCTTATTTATCTTTTTAGTCCGTTTAAAATAAATGTTTCTTTCCTTTTTTGACAACTCTTTAGTTTTAACTTTTGACATGGCATGTTAAGACCACAAGATTAAAGGGAAATTTGGTACTTACTGCATATCTTTAGGTTAAGACCATAAGATTCAAAAGTCTTATTTACTTATTTAACGATGTGTCCAGTCAAAACAAGACAAACAAATTGAAACAAAGAGAGTATATTAAGAAATCCAAAATCGGATAGTACTGTCGTACTTATGCTATCTCTCGACAAATTCACTAGCCATAGAGATCATGATCCTTTTGCATAATGCACAATATTGTTATTTAATATACTAAAAAGGGTCAAAAATGTCCTTAACGTATTAGAAAAGCTCACAAATGCCCTCCTTCCACTAATTGGATTAAAAAAATTCTATTAACGTATTTGAAATGTCTTAAAAAAAACCTTAATGGACTTGAAAATATAAGGAGGGAAGAGAAAATAAATATTTTTTTTTCTTTGTTTTACACATTTGAAATCCTTTGTCTCGGCTAATCAAAATCGGCATCGTGTATGGCTAATCAAATGGGAAAGTTCTTCACATCTATAGTTCTCGATTCTCAAGATTCAAACCCAAAATTTTTAGTTATGGATATGTAACGACCCGACTGGTCGTTATAGTTCTATTGACCCTTTTACCCCTGTTGACCTTTTCCCGAGGTCATCGTGCGGGTTTTAGAGTGACGTTTGGAGGTTTGAGACTTAAAGTGGGATTTGTTTGACCCAAAGTTGGCTTTTGGGTAAACGGACCTTTTTCGAAATTCTGTCGAATCTGAGAGTTCCGGATGAGCTTTTGTGACTTGGTAGTGTGTTCGGTTCATTTCCCAATGCAATTGGAAGCGTTTTGGGACTTGGGTTGGAAACTTGGCTTTAGGCCATTGGGGGTTGACTTGGTCTATTTGACATCTGTTGAAAATTCTGAGGCTGCAGATGAATTCGTAGCGCGTTTTTATGTGTGTTTGCAAGTTTGTTAAGTATTCGTGAGGCCTCGGGTGATAGTCCAATTTTTTGGGTTGGAAAGTGTCAAAAACAAGAAAAATCTGGTTTCTGGTGTCCATTGTAGCAGCACCATACTCACCACAGCGGTCTTACTGTAGTGAGCTAAACATCGTTGTAGCGGGCGGGAAGACCTAGTGGTGAGTCACCCCAGCAAACTGATATCTGCTGAGGTGCACTCACTGTAGCGTGCATGTTGCCGCTATAGCGGTTAGACGACTTGGGCATGAGGCGTTGTAGCGGGCCATTGGACGCTGTGGCGAGTTTGCTACAGCAGGTGACCTTACTGCCAAAGCGAGTAACGGGCAGTGTTTCCAGAATTTTCTTAAGTTAAAACCCTTTAACCCTATCATTTTCCTCTATCACTTTCTGAGCACACTTTGGGAGAATTGATGAGCTTTTGGACTGAATCTTCTTGAAGGTAAGATCTTTGACCCTAGACTTCGTCCTCTACCTTCTTAGATCCTTAATCCATGCTTAGAATCACTAGAATCAAAGTGGAGAAGATGAGTCTTATGATGAAATTCTTGAAATGCGTTTAGACTTCTAAAATGAAAATTGATAGTGAAATTGACTAGTATAACCATAAAATTTGATGAATTCCTTGTTGCTGAGCTTACTTCTTCCATTATTAGTGATTAACTTGAGGTTTAAAGAACTAGGATTCATACCCAAATTTGGGGGTTTTACTTTAAATTCGAATTAGGCTTAATCTTGTGTTGTTTTAGCAATTAAATATTGGGTTTGATCACCGAGAGCTTGAATTGCATGTCTCGTCCATCAATTTCTCGTTTTACCCTTGTGGGCTTGTTTCCCCAATTCCATGAGTTAGGATTTGACCTAACTTGAAGTGTAGCAACATGAGTATGTCACGACCCAACCCACGGGTTGTACGGGCACCTACCATATGACAAGCTAGTAGGCGAATCCTTACCAATAAAAACCCAACAATTAAAAACATGTGACAATCATCTTTCAAAATAATAAAATTAAACGTAGACATTTATTACAGGCTCGTTCCAATATAAATGAATCCGAAATGAAAACCCCGTCTAGTCTAAACGGGTACAAGAGCTCCTACAATACGAGATAGGCGAAGCTGGAAGAGAATGTCTGAAAGACCCATGCGGTGAAACTTCAGCTAAAACCTTCAACACATCTACACCCAAAAAGGGTGTAGGAAGAGTAGTATCAGTACACCACACGTACTGGTAAGCATCATAGGTCGACTAAGATTAGTTCACGAAATACAATATCAGTTAATAGGGTAAACAGATAAGTCAAGGACCTCAAGAATTCTAGATAAGGACCATTACCATACCTCCCCCTTACTTCTTTTAAGGACCATTACCATACCGCCCTCTTACTTCTTTACTCCCTATGCTCGCTTCTTTTATTTCCCAACTATAAGGTATTCTACTAAATTCCAAACTAGTAACTCTCGTGTTCACATTGATTGTATATTGTACCTTTACACCTATTGTTTTAAAGAGTCCACCTATTCACCTTGCTAATGTAATACGATGTATCTAGGGAAATAGATCACTACCTAACGACCAACACTACACTTGCCTTATGTAACCCCTCCCCCACCAGGCTCTCGACAACACACACTGTTTAATGGACAACGTTGGCGACAGTAATACACACATGTATAACAATAAATCATGAGAATGCAATGCAATGCAAATGTGATGCAAGACCCGACACACTGTACATACACGCTATCTGATGTCTTTGCTCAGTAGCCATGACCTGCATGGGACCCATGGTGTCCATGTACTACTCGTTCCGGAATACTCCTCGAACCCGAGCACAGACCTCCGCTCCGGAAAGAACCTCGGACGCGGGCCATATTAATTCGTATACACATATGTAATCCAAGTACTCAATCCCACGACCACAAAAACGGATAACACAATACGATACTCATGCCTTGCCTATTTACCTGTATTTCCACCTGAACACAGCAGTTGCAATGCACAAAACTACCTGACAAATCAATCATAATCCCAGCCCTTGATGGGCACAATGAAAAACAACTTCATATAATTCAATTAATACGCCCTCCTAGTTTCAAGGTAATAACCATATGAAAGTTCAGCAATAAGGTATACACACGGAATTTACCCCCCCCCCCCCTCCTCCAGGGTAGCATTAAGTAATTACGAGGTATCTCCGTAGCGACCACATCACTTCCTCTTAAACTAAATCCTTATTATCATAGTCCTGATTTTATCCTATTTTAATCATATTACACAAGTACGTCTCTCCAAACTCCGGTGCCCGAAGACCTAAGCATGCATTCTCCCATCAACTCTAACGTATATACGATTAGCTAATCAAAGTCTAACTAAAGTAAACCGTAACCTACCTCTTTGGAACAGATATTTGATTCTCTATGAATTGCTCGTCTTCTTAACCTCCATCTGAATCCATGAGCGGGTACCTTTCGTAGAGATAGGTGGAAGAAGGGATGAGAAGGGTTTTCTTTTTCTTGGGGGCCACGGTTTTTCTTTCATGAGGAACCCTAGGAGCAGCCCTTGGGAGTCTTATGTTTGAAAAAGGAGAGAAAATAGACTAAGTACATGATTTTCGGTTACTGTTTCCGCGTGGACCGCTGCGGCGATCCTCAGGCCAGTATAGCGGTGCTGCTGCGGTGGTCCTCAGGCCGCTATAGCGGTGCCACTGCGGCGGTCCACTGACCGCTATAGCGGTCCGCCTTTAAATTCTGGCCCGACATTTTCTAAACCCTTCTGAAATTGATTTTTTCCACGCCTAACTCTTAAAACATATTATGAAGCTTATTAACTACAACCCTAGACTTAAATTGGGCATGGTTTCACAAAATATTAAATAACGACCGGACGGGTCGTTATAGATTATCGTTCTTCTTGATTTCTAATGTAGAACTCGAATATGTTTAGACTTTGATTATTTAGAGGCGCAAAGAAAGGGCAAGGCCAAGGTGTGATGGTTCGTGGCTCCTATTTGGCTTTTCAAGTAGGTTACGGCTTACTTTTTTGTTAGACTTCGGTTAGTGAATCATATGTAGAGTTAGTGATTGTTGGAGAAAGCATGTGAACCTTCGGGTATGGAGTTGGGATGGAATACTTAGGTTGGTATTCTTGTTGACTGTAGTTTATCGTCTTATTGTGTTCTATTGAGTAGTTGCTTATTTGTCAGTTGTTGGCTTGTCGCGACGTGATTTATTCTAGAGTTGATGCTTAGTGATTACCTTATGTTTCGGAGAGCATATTTATCATGATTGAGGTTGTTGGGAAGGAAAGAAAGGTTATGATATTGAGATTGATATTGAGATTGAGATGTGTGGCACCATTGATTCATATATTCTTGTTGGCATTGTTATCATGCATTCACTCATTTATACATATATTGGGATCAGGTGGCGCACCACAACACTTAATTGGATCGGTTGCACGTATCGCAACACTGACTGGGATCGGGTTGCACGTTCCGCAATATTGACTATTGGATCGGGTTATGCGCCACAGTAGGTACATGGACTTAGTTGTCCCCCATGGGTCATGACTGTTGAGGCGATGAGATATTTCACCTGAAGCATGTGTGTATCACTGCATTTGCATTGGATTCATCTCATATTTACATATGGCATTGTATTGGACTTGTTAGTTGATCTTTGGTGATAAATGTACTTGACAGTGGTTCTTGAGATTGTGTTCAAGACTGATAGTGGATTTTGAGGTGGTATACTAAACTTAGTAATTTGGTATGGGATTTGATAATTTCGACTGTGTTGAGTTATATTTGATGGTAGTTTTGTTTACTTTTTCAGCCTCTTTCTTATGCGTATGCTATCTAACTATTGTCGGCTGTCACGACCCACTTTTACTAAGTCGTGTGGGCACTTACCTTTCCCACGTCGATAAACAAACCCTCAACGCACTAAGCTCATTAAGGTCACATACCCGCCCAGGAAAAGGACTCAAATTCCGTAACATCGATATAATAATTATGGCTGGAAAGGCGATGCCAAGACCGCTACCGTGGTTCGCAACCACGGGCGCGATTCTGCCCGCGCGGAAAACTGAGCGCTATAGTGGTATTTATTCTTCATTCTTCATTCAAAATTAATGGTTGCAAACATTGATTAAAGCCATAAACTTTATGTAACTTGAGAAAGTACCTAGGGTTTGGTAAGAATAAATAACAAGAACTCAAGGCTTTAAAATTTGTTTAATAAATTCACTTAGGAATAAGAAGAATTTACTTGGTACATTTAACCGTTCTTCATATACACTCTTTTGTATTTGAGATAATCTTAAGAAGAAATAGTCTTTAACTATTGGAAAACATTAGAGATTCCATTAGAGGTTAAGTGCATTCATACAACGATCCATTAGAAGTATATCAAGATCAATCACCTTGGCATACACTTATCTGACAGGGACACAACCTTGGTTCCTTTTACCATATATTTTACAATCCAAAGTTATTTACAATTTGCTTGTCATACTTTTCTTTGTAGTCAGTTTAAAATGAATGTTTTATTCCTTTTTTTGCAACTCCTCAGTTTCAACTTTCGATTTGGCATGTTAAAACCACAAAATTAAAGGACAGTTTGGTACATTCTACATATTTTTAGTTTAAGGTCACAAGATTCAAAACTTATTTACTTAAACTCTGTGTTAAGTCAAAACCAGACAAACAAATTGAAACAAAGGGAGTATCTTAGATAATCTAAAATCAGATAGTACCGTCGTACTAATGCTATCTCTTGACAAACTCAATAGTTCAGAGAGATCATGATCCTTTCGCATGATGCATAATATTGTTAGTTAATATATTGAAAAGGGTCAAAATGTCCTTAACGTATTAGAAAAGCTCAAAATGCCCCCCTTCCACTTATAGAATTAAAATTGCCCCACCTTTCACTTATTGGATTAAAAAATGCCCTTAACGTATTTGAAATGTCTTAAAAAACTCATAATGGACTTGAAGATATAAGGAGGAAAGAGAAAATAAATATTTTGTTTTCTTTGTTTTACACATTGTATTTGAAATCCTCTGTCCCGCCTTATCAAAATTGACATCGCGTATGGCTAATCAAATGGGAAAGTTCTTCACATCCACAGTTCTCGATTCTCAAGATTCAAACCTAAAATTTCATGTTAAGGATAGAAGTATTGCATCTATTTCACCGCACCCTCTTTGCGGTGATAACGAAATTATTGTTAAAACCATCATAGACCGAGTAGTCTAAACGTGTTGGTCCTTGACAAAATAACACAGAGGAAAGTCATCACATGAATTAATGATCGTAAACCAGTTCACAGTGAATCCAACCTACAGATTAATTTATTCAAAAGTCAAAAATTTCATATAAATGGTTAATGTGTCATTGAAAAAAAAAAAAAACATGTCGAAGAATCTAAGATGAGACCAAACAAAGATAAAACAGCAAACAAAGAGTGCAATATCTGATGATAACTACATTAAGTTGTACCATTTTTCAAAAAAGTAATAGATTTAATAAAAAATACTCCTTTTGTTTTAATTTATGTGAACCCATTTGACTGGGCACGACATTTAAGAAAGAGTGAAGACTTTTGAAAATTATGGTTCAAAATAAGTTTTGAATATTTGTGTGGTTCATTTCATAAAGTGAATTTGTTTCCAAATTAGGAAAGAGGTCATTCATTTTGGCACGGACTAAAAAGGAAATAGGTTCACATAAATTGAAACGGAAGGAGTAGTTACCAAGCAGTTCCGCTTGTTATTGATTATTGGGGTCCAAGCAAAACCCCTCCAATTTTCCTAGTTTTCCAAGTTAACTTGTTATTTTCTATATTCAAGTTGTGATTAAACGACATATGCACTTTCTTACATGTGTTTAATTAAACTTTAATAAAATGTCATATAATTGTGCATTAATAGAAAGGCAATTTTAAGCTCGAAAACAACATTAAGGGGAATCTCGAACCAATAGGTGGAAGGAGGGCAATTTTGGTGTCAATTCTAAATACGTTAAGGATAATTTCCATCCAACAGATAGAAAGAGGGGCAAATTTGATCCTATAGGTGGAAGGATGACATTTTTTAGACTTTTTTAATAGGTTAATTGAATTTTTTATCCTTTTGCGTTTTGTACATGGTGTAATCGCCTATATATTTGAAAGAAGTCTATGAATTCTAAAACTAGAGGAAGCCATTGTGTTAAGAATCTTCGTCAGGGTTTGTTTCCCAAGCCTTTAGTATAGATATATAAATCTTCGAAAGGAATGTTTGTAATCTAAATGTTAGGGTGAATTTCATATACTATCTCAGACTTAGTACGAACAAATTTTTATTCATATGTTTTGCACTCGTCAACCCTCAATTTTTTACAATTCAGTAATAGTAACTCAAATGTGATGAAACAATATTAAGGTATTAAAATATATCAAGGCATCCCTAAAAACATGTTGCTTCCCTAGAAACTCCAATGAATAGCTCCTCAATAACTACTTGGCCAGTTCATTTGTAAATAAGGCCGTTGATAGACATTGGCGGTTGGTCCCTCCATATCAACTGGACCAGCTATCTGAGGCTACAACATTCAAAAGCCAAGAAAATTGAATTTGGTGGCTTAAAGAAGCCAAAATTTACAAGATTTTATACATAGAGACAAAAGTCATTGAGAATAATGGTTAAGAAGATCTTATTCGAAAAGTTTATCAACTACAGAGCAACGTTTCTTCTAGAAAAATAATTAATCTCAAAGCTTGGTGATGGATATAAATTATTCATGTAATTTTGTATATAAAAAAAAGATTTATAAATAAAACATGAATAATACTATCATATTCCTGCATATCTTCTAATAAATCTTCTAGGAAAAAGAATACAAGAGAAATAAAGAGAAGGACCAAATTGCTAAAGAAAAGAAGAGAACCACTTATGCATCTACGACTCTGTAGACACATCCGTGAAAATTTACAGTCACATCTATGGCATCCGCCACTACAAAAAAAGAGCTATATTGAGGAGGTCTATTTGTGGGGGTCTTAAAAACCCCCACTATAAGATTATTTTGTAGCGTTTTTTTTTAACCCCCGCTATATAATTCTTTTTGTGGAGGTTTATTTGTGGGGTTCTTAAAACCCCCACTATAAAATCATTTTGTAACGTTTCTTTTAACTCCCACTATATAATTCTTTTTGTGGCGGTCTCATTATAGAGGTTTTTGATAACCTCCACAAGTTGCATCAAATTGTGGAGGTTTGTAAATATCAGAATTCAATACAATTTGTGGCGGTTAATAACCCTACATATTTGGTCGTTACTAGTATGGAGATTGTGGACTCTCAATGGGCTACCCGTCATTTGCACCATGTGCGTGACAGCTACTCCGAATGAAAATGTGTTCGGCGTTCTCGCAACTTCACTCAATCAAATGTCTTTCAGAAATTTGTCTTTCTAATTAATATCCTGACCATCCGAGCCGACTTGTGACCACTTTCCATAACTCAGCGATAGAATTACATTTTGTTAGTCTTTTACCAATACACTAGGCTCGTTGTTTCAAGAGAATCAGATGAAGATGTTACTCGGGTCATATATAACTGGATGGTTAAAATGAAAAAGTGTTATTGGGGTGTTATGTGATAGAATTCATATCAAACTGAAAGATAAGTTCTATAAAACAGTTGTAAGACCAATAATATCATATGTTAGCGAGTGTCGGGCCGGTAAAGTCCAATATATCCATAAGATGAATATTGCAGAGATACATATGCTAAGATGGATTGTAGTCATATAAGATTAGGTAAGATTTAACATGATAACCTTCACTAGAAGGTACAAGTAGCACATATTTAATATAAAATGAGAAATCGTTTGAGATGACTTAATATACGGCGTCGACCTACAAATTTACTTGTGTAGATGTGTGAAAGGATTTTTTTTAACAAAATATATGCACAAAAGTCTTTTATTTTCATAATATTAGGAGTTCTGAATTTAAACAAATAATATTATTTTATCTAATCAAAGATATTTAGCAATTTGAATATTAAATGAATTATGTTAATGAGTTTTTGTGAGTTTGTTCTATATCTTAGATTTTTATTTGTTTAGATATCTTGCTTTTTTGTTGCTTTTTTTATGCGTTATTTTTTATAGTATATATATATCTCAATTTTGTTAAAGTATGTTTTATTATATAGTTAGTTCTATCTCCCAATATTTTAATTACTAATAAAAAATAAATAAAAGAGAAAAAAATGTGAAAAGGCAATATTAGACCCCATCTTCCTAAGTTTTAATCTGAACATTATGGGGTAATTAGGAAATTAGACTCAAAAAATATTCAGAACCTGGGGGGCAAATTCCCGCTCCTTTTTCCCTCTCTTTTTCCCCCTCTTTTTTTCCTGAGGGCTAAATTCCCTCTCCACAACTCACGAAATTCCAGGGCTCAACTGAATCAATTCACTTTCTTCTATCAACTCAAAATTCCAGGGCTCTATAGAGTAAAACTCTTTCTTATTCCAGGACTGCAATCCGAACGGGAAAGGTAAGTACTTCGTAAAACTCTTTCTTATTTCTCTTTGTTTACTTTCCGATGTTGAGTTCGTACCCGAAACTGGTTGCGATATGCGTGTCGATCTATGTATTATTACAATTATTGGGTTAAATGTTGGTTCAATTCTTTCGTGGGTTCCTTAATTGGTTTCGAGGTCTAATTGGTAAATTAAGTGTCATTATTGTTGTTTGGGGAAACGAGTGTGTGTTTTTGCATTTTTGACAATTAAGGGAATTTTTTATTTTCCTTCTTTTGACAATTAAGAGAAGTTTTTGTTTCCATGTACTATATGAGGAGGTTTCTCATTTTTGCAACTGTTGTATATTACAACTGCTGTATCCATGTAAGTATATTAGATGTGGTTAGAAACATGAGTATAATTACGTTAAATTTTGCATTAAGCTCGGGTGATTGTGGTAGATAATTACTCCTTTTGGTCAAAGAGTAATCTAAAGCAATGGATTTGGTAAGTTATGCATTAACTCATTCATTGGCCAAATATTCTTTTCAGTGAAAGCTCACTTTTTATATAACAGACTTTATGAATTATAGGAAGGTACATCAATTATCACTCTTACGTTAGCGGTACGTTTCTTCTACTTCAGTTTTCCAGTGTTGTTAGCATTCAGCTTTGATGCAAGTTTAACTTATGTTAATCATTGGGCTGATTACAACTTAGAATTTATTTGTTCAATTCTAATGTTATTTCGCCTATACAGGACCTGTATATTTGTTACATAGGTGATTTTCATGAATATATGGCTAGAATTTTTGTTGTAATACGTTGGTTTGATTGCTAATTGTTTTTGTTGATTATTTTCTTGGTTTAGCTTTGAGCAGGGAAAGACGAATAACAAACACTTTGGGATGCCTGCTGAAAAACATGGTGAACAGATTGTGAGTTTCAATAAACTAATTCTCATGCTTCTGATTTTCTCAATTTATAATATTCATCCTTTATTTAGCCCAGTATTTTAAGCATTTGCGATTTCAAAAGCTTCTTCTTGAGATTAGTATGGTGCGTTATTAGAGAACTTGTTTAAGTAGTTCAACTTGGAATCTAACACGACAAACTGAAATGTAAAGTGACTTAAGAAACGGGAGATCATACTGTAAGAGGTCAACTGATTGGAGGATTCATTAATCTTAATGATATGGGATTTAGTGCCAGGACCAGGACTTTTGTGCAGTTATGCATTGCTATCCAACTGTTGCTACCCATTTTGTCAACCAAAAGTTGACAAGCTTATTTTCTCCCTGTAGTTCTTTCTACTAATAATTTTATATGCATGAATCATGGAACCTGCATAAAGAAATCTAAGGACTCTTTGAAGTCCAATACATTAGTTTAACCTCAGTGCATGTGTGACGTGCTTCTACTATTGACTCTACCTCAGTTCTGAAATGAGGGCAAAAGTTAATATCGTATTTCAGAATACTTTTGCCGAATGTGTGTTTATTTAAGAACTTTTGAATTTTCTTTTTTGGTGTGGTTAGGAAGGGTGAATTGAAACCATGGATGCAGAGCAACTTAGATAGTGTGGTGACCAAGATGGAGAATTTCGTTGCTGATTATTATAAGAACATTGAAGACTTCCTATTCTAAGTCAACTTCAAATTTTTATAACCCATCAATTTATTAGCTAGACAATAGTAGGATTAATCTTGTAATGAATACATACATTTTTATTATCCTAGCTAGTTGGTCACTATATCAGATATCATAGTTATGATACAAATTTTGTTTAGTTGGATCTGAGTTTGTATTGTTTGTTATTATGGTTATTTTTAATGGAATTTGACTTTGTTATAAGTTGTTCAGTAAAATTATTTATTTAGTCCTGATTAAAAATTTTAAATAGCAAAAAAAAAAAATTAATAACTAAAGTATTGTGGTGGAAACAAATTAAATTGTCACTAGTTAATTTCTTTTTTTTTTAATCATTAACATTGTGGGGGTTATAAACCCCCAATTAAGTTTTTCGAAAAGAACTAAGCATCATATTGGGGGGTCCAAAAATCCCCACAATATTTTTTTTTTGAAATAGTAAGATGATATTTTGGAGGTTATAAACTGCCACCGATTATCTCTAAAAACCTCCACAAATTTAAATTTTATTTTGTGGCGGCCGTCGTGGAGGTTTCGAAAAACGGCCACAATAAGACTCGTGGCATTGATAATTGTAGTGTTTTCAGAAACCGCCACAATTCTGTTTGTGGGGGTTGGAAACCGCCACAAATTGACTAAAAAACCTCCACAAATTAGGTGTTTTCTTGTAGTGCGCAAACGAGTCCGTCACCATAATCACATCTATGGCATCCACAGACGCGTCCGTCAGCACAGTCGCATATAGGGGTGTCAAGTGGGCCGGGCCGAGTCATTTAAATGTGGGCCACAAGGGGCCGGGCCGTAAGTTAAGTGGGTCGGGCTGGGGGCCGGGCTTGGAGAGGGAAAGGGTGTCCGGCCCAGCCCACCTCGGATAGGGGCTACACGTCGGGCTAACCGGGCCCGTTAGTGGACCAGGCCAAGTTTTAGTTAGTGGGTCGGGTCGGGTTTTAGTTAGTGGGCCGAGCCGGATTTTAATTATTTTAAAAAAAAATTCTAATGCTAAAATTTATTAAGTTTAATACTTTGAAATCTAGTTGTTGTCAACTTTATTTTAACCTTCAAGTTCCTTAAATTATACTTTGGCCCTATTTTCAAACTATAAATACCATTCATTCTTCTCCATATTATCTCACAATTCCCTACTCTCCTCATCTCTAAATTTCCTACTCATCTAAATGGGAACTAAATGGGAACAATGCACATGAGTTTTGATACTAAACCAAAGTTCTTAATTTAATTATCTCATCTGATCCTAAGTCCTAATGTCATGTGCAGATTGTCACGTCTCCATCATCGGTGGAGACATTTCAATATGCTAAAAAATATTTAATTATTATTATATATAAAATATTTGAAACTAATAAGATTATATTAATATATTATTATATATATAACTAATAGTTTATATTATTATATAGTATACTGTATAACCTATTGAAATATTTTTGAACTTGTGTAAGCCAACAGCAAGATAGTAACTTAAAAGGGGTATTTGATTTATTTCACGCATCAGCAATTTCAGAGGTAAATTATTTTTCATTTAGTAGCAATTAAATATTAACGAATTCGATTCCTCTTCATTTTTATTGTCTCCATTTTTCTCAAGTTCTTACTTGAATAAGAGACACATTACATGAGTTAAAATTAATGGTTAAGTTTTAATTAACTAAAGTAAGATTCTAACTATGGTTTGAATAATTAATAAATATTTCATATATTTGCTTCCAAAATTTTAAGAATCCCACAATTATAGCTACAACTATTTTATTGGGATACAATGTTTTTAAATACTTATTATTAGTAATAAATGTAATACTTATCTTTTTTTTTAATTTGAAGTGGGCTGGGCTGGGCTGGGCCGGGCCGGTGCTCCGGTGCGCCATCACCCGGGCTTATGGTGGGCCGGGCTGGTGGGCTGTCCACCTTGTCCGGCCCAGCCCCCTAATAAAACCCACCTAGCCCAGCCCCTTACACCTATTAGTGGGCTTGGGCCGGGCCGGTGGTGGGCCGGGTTTACCGGGCCGGGTTCGGGCTAGCCCGGCCCACTTGACACCCTTCGTATATATGGCACCCACAGACGCGTCCGTCACCACAGTCGCATCTATGGCATCCACAGACGCGTCCGTCACCACAGTCGCATCTATGGCATCCACAGACGCATCCGTCACCACAGTCGCATCTATGGCATCCACAGATGCGTCCATGGAGAAAAAGTCAGGCATCCATTTCTATAAATAGCAAGCTACTCTGAAGACAAAGGGCATCCAATATTTAGCAAGATACAATAATTAGTCTTGGTCCCTTTCTCTTCTTTTTGTCTTTGTAGGATAACATTTTCTATTTTTTTAGTTTTTCTTACTCCATAATGGAGTAATTTCTTTTTGTTGGGATAGTTGAGGAAGCTTAATATATTCATAATACTATCTCAGTTTTTATATGTTCTTGCTTGAAACTTTTTATTTATATTTTAAACTGTGCTGGAATGATTATTTCAATTCATTATTATCACGTCTACATATTTTATCTCTAAGTTATTCTTATATTAATTTTGTAATTCTCGCGGAGCAAAATTAATATATAATAACCAATGAGTAAAATAGCAGAGTGAGAGTAATTTTTAGTATTATTATTCCAAATCTTTATCTTATTTCTTCCAGTCCTAATTCTCACAGAGGGATTGACTCAAATAAGTTTATTGATTTAAATGGTCTTTATTTTATTTCTTTCAGTCCTAATTCTCACAGAGGGATTGACTCAAATAACTTTATTGATTTAAAGGCTAATCACAAGAGGTCTTTACTCCTGTAGCACAATTCAAGCAAGAAAATATTTCAGTTTAATAGTCACTAGTTTTAAAGCAATTAATTGACATAACCTCACGGAGTGTTAATTAATTATTTGTTTCTTAGTGTGAAAATATAATTGTATTAGCAATAAGCAATTATTCCTTAGAGAAATGCATGTAGAAACTGAGATTTTGTCATAAAATATATCAAGTGAATTCAGTGGTTCCCAACTCTTTTTATATATAACTTTTTCGGAAGCGATTTGTTTTTAATTTAATTAATTTTAATTTCAAAAACTCACCTTGCATCAATTTGATTCTCTCAAATAGTAACAAAGATAATACAAATCTGTAGCATAGGTGGTTCCAATCTCTGTGGGATGATATCTTAAACTTTACTATAATTTGACACAGTACGAGCAAAAAAATCTATACACATTGGCCTCGTCACTTATGTGTTCATAGTATCGCCTGCTAATGTCGAATGTTTATTTGACTAGACTTCTATCATTCGGATGCGTTCCAAGGAGGGACAAACCACAAGGATGGATGGTTTGTGGCTCCTGTTTGGTTTTGAAGTAGGTTATGGTCTACTTTAGCATATACTCTGATTAGTGAATCATATGTTTGTCGATAGCGTTGACGGGGAAAGCATGATAGGCCTTTGGGCATGGCGTAGAGGTTGATTCTAATTAGGTTAGTTCCATCAGCTATTATATGGGCTTGTCGCCATTTTTGGAACCGGCAGTGTTTAGAATTGATGTATATATAGTGGGATAAGTTCTTATCAATCTTGTATAGGGTATTAATATGTGATGGTTCCATGAAACATGTTGAGTGATGGTTTGTAATTTTTGCTAGACTTATGGATAGGGAGGAAGCGTTCCATATGTGTGATCGAGTTATGTATTCTTGATTTCTGTTATGAATTCCATAATGGTTATTGTGATGAGCTACTATGCGTTAATTTACTTTCCAGCCATAGATTATCTACCATTTCCCCCCGTTATTGTGCAATGATTGAATTGATATCATGCATGGCATTGTATCTCATCCCATTATTTCATGATATAACTGTAGTTTGATATGATTATGAAACTGGAAGTGATGAAGAGTGAGAGAGTGTAACCTCCAAGGTCTTTACCGGAGAGCGTAAAAGTGAAATGAGAGAGTCCGTGATCCGAGGTCTTTATCGGAGCGAAGAGAGTGCTCGTGTTCGAGATTATTTGCCAGAACGAGGGGTACATGAACTTCGCGGGTCCCCGTGGGTCATGGCCATGAGACTTGATCCTTAGAATATGTGTACGGTACGGAGAGAAGGCCTGGGAGGGCATTGCATTGCATGCCATATCATTACATTTCAATTCACATCATTGCATCTCATTGAGTATTTATTCTTGTGTGTGATATTGAGTTATTGCTTGTGGTGAGGACCCCATATTTATTTGACATACCTGTGGATAAGATGGCTCCACCTAGGCTTATAACTTGAGGTTTACGAGATATACAATTATTATTAATGATTGAGTGTTTATATGAACTGTTTTTTGCTCTATCTGTCAATTACTGTTTATTATATATATGAATTAATCGTTGTCAGCCTATAATACCTACAAGTACGTGTATTTGTACTCATTTTACTCTTGTTACACCCTTTCCAGAGTGTAGAGTTGTTCCAGGTTTATGTTCGAGATATGGGGTAGATTCCGAGGATTTTACAAAGACGTTTCGGGTGAGCCACTAGCCGGTTCTGCATTTTGAAGTCTCTTCTTATGTACTCTGTCTATTCTACCCTTACGGACAGTGTTTACCCACTTTTGAAGTCTGCATGTTATTTCTATTCTTGTAATTCATTATAAAAGCTCTTGTACCGTGTAAGACTAGATTTGGGGAAATTTATTTTATAAAAGTCTTGTTTCTTCATCTGTTAATGTCATTAATATTCTAGTTATGTTCTACAAACTTAAATTCCGCACTTGTTTTCCAAAAGAGATTAATGATTTTGGGAATGGTACGACTATCGGGGGGATAGTGTAGGTGACATCATGATCGTGATTTGGGTCCTGATAAGGTGGTATCAGAGCCCTAGGTTACCAGTCTCACGAGTACAAGAGAAATGTTTAGAAGAGTATCGTGGAATGATATGAAGATGTTTGTACCCATCCGCGAGAGGCTATAAGATATTTAGGAAACTTCTATTCTTTCACTCCTATCATGCCACTTCATTCAAATTGGTACCTGGTTGATTCAAATTGATATCTAATCAATTCCAATTGGTATTTAGTTGTAGTGTCTTTTGGAGTGATGCGTACACTTGGTTTGCACTGGGGAGAGGTTTGAACGATTTTGGATGTCATGTGAAGGTTCTAGACTTAGCAGATATTTCTTTCTGGTTTTAGTCATCTCGCATATGCGAGAAAAAAGGTTGTGTCTGCACAGCCGCATCTGCCGAAGATAGGCAGCAGATGCGAAGCGTTGTTTACATACCAAGGCCCGTATTTGCGAGACATTGTTCGCAGATGCGAGGTCGTATATGCGGAGTTTGGTCCGACAAGCGGATCCTAACCGACAAACCTGAGTTTGCATGGGCGAAAGAAACCCCGCTAAAGCGGAAGCACGTCTGTGATGATGGGTCAGCATCTACGAAATCACTGGTAGGAACCAATGACTGATTTTCACCTGTTTCAACATTATTCCAAACACCAAATTCACTCAAACCAACATTTCCTGCATAAAAATCAAAGCCCGAAAAAGGCGAAAGTTTAGCATAAATATCAAAGCCCCGGCGAGTGCATAAATCCAACATCAAAAAACCAAATAAAAACAACAAAACCAAAGAAACAGTATCCAAATTATCCAACAACCCAAAAAGAAAAAAAAGGAAATTGTCCAAAAGAAAACCCTAAGACAAGCTGAACTAGTGAGCTGCAGGGCTCAACCCTGTAGAGCTGAACTCTAGGCCTCATCCGTTCCATCTGTACTGCTATCATCGCCATATGACCCACCCTCAGCCTCTGTCAGGAAGGAGTACTTCTCTTTATCATCCTCATCCTCGACAGGGAATTTCCCCTTCGGATTGACCCACTTGAAGATCGCATTGATGCCTCTCTACATGTTCACCAGAAGCTTGCTCCTTGACTTGTTCTTCCTTCTCTCAGTGTCAAAGTCCTGGCTTAGCTCACTGTGGGCCTTGTCCATATTTCCATAGGCTTTCATGAGCAAACCTACGGAAAATGTCTGTAGGTTTGCTCAAGAAAGCCTATGGAAATATAAACAAGGCCCACGGTGAGCAAAGCTAGGACTTTGACACTGAGAGAAGGAAGAACAAGTCAAGGAGCAAGCTTCTGGTGAACATGTAGAGAGGTACTGTTTCATCTCCTATTGAGTGGACTGGTTGGTACTAGCTTCTGAAGGACCAACCTTCGAGGGACCATGGGGAAGCTGCGTCACTAGCTCTCGAATGGCCCTCGATTAGGAATCAATCAAACTAAAGGGCCCCTCCAGCTGCGAGGGGGACTCATCATCATCAACATCCTCAACGGTCACCTCAATCTTCCTCTTCTTGTTCTATACCGCGCTACCCTCTCCAGTGACCTCAAGGGTGAAACACCCTCTCTGGGTCAAACCAATGATCTATAGGATGCTGAGGAACCCCTGCCTTCTCGCACAAACCAATAATTAAGGAAGGTAACACCAGACTCAGGCCACCCTAATGCAGGTACTTCTCAAACTCCTAAATCACGTGATAACCAACGTTCATCGGAATGTCATTCAGAATATGGGCAATCATCAAGGTACGAACGTATGTGCAGTTAGTAGTGTTTTCCAAAGAACATACCCTATGAGTGATGATGTATTGGTACCTCTTAGCCTCCGCAAGAAAATCTGTGTTTTAAATCTCCGTCTTCTTGTGAACCCAGGTAATCTTGTCCCTCTTGCTTTCAGGATTCATCTTTGAAACTAACCAGTCCCTATTTCCACAAAATTCTTTCCTATGTATAGCTTCTCTGGCATGGTCAGGCAAGTCATAACAAGCATTGATCACCGCAGCATCAAACTTCACCATTGTACCCCAAATGATAATCTCTGGATCAAGCTCAGCCAAACTTACGAGCTTTAGTTTCGTGTAGAACTCCCACACCCATTGCTCATTTGACTTGTATGGGGTGGGAGCAAAGCAAGTCCAACCAGTGTTCTGGTACACGTTCGGTACCTTGCGCCTGTTAATTCCCCTCTCAAGTAGGAGTTTCTTGTCTAGTAAATTATCAAAGTAACGGCTCTGGCATGGTGTCATATTGTTCCTCAACATCCCCTTCGACATTTTCTTAGACCTGGGAGATGTTTTCATTTTCGTTTAGATCCATCTTTAACTAATTAGTACCTGCATTGATCAAAATCAAGTTAGTCTCACATTTGATTCATGTTCAGCATTTCAAAAAATTTCAAACAAGCCAAAGAAACCAGCAAAACAAACCCAGAAGGAACTGTTGTGAAGCTTCTGTTTTCAACAATTTTGTGCAAGTCTCGCACCTGCAATCGAGCTATCGCAGATACAAGACCGCTTCTGCGAGAAAACTCTCACAGAAGCGAGATCGCTCCTGCATAAAATCCTCCGCACCTATAGAATTTCCCTTCCCCTGTGGCCGTCGCACCTGCGCAAATCTACCCGCAAATGCAGCGCCGCATCTATGGAAGTTGTTTCGCTCGCGAGAAAATCATCATCTTCCCCAGACCCGGAAAAATTTCGATTTTCCCCCATAAGGTTTGACCCAAATTCTCAGTCTTTACCCTTAAATCTTCAATCATTCAAGCATGCATGGTGATTAAACACAATGGGTTATGATCTCAAGCAACAACACCCTAAAATTCTAAAAGCCCCACCGAAAAATACCATGAACACCCACCCGTTGTTATTCAATTTTTCAACCCATTTTCGAATAATTTTTGTACTTTACATAGTGATAAACATGATCTTATGATGAACAATGACCATATCCAACAATTTTTCAACCACCCACATGCAAACCCACATCACAAATCTACCAAAATTCTCAACCCATAAACAGGAATAAAACCAGATTTACAAGCCAAAAGTTAGTTCCGGAGTAAAAGGAAAGCATAAGACCTACCTTGTAGTGGAGATTCAGGAGAGGTGAGGGTGTTCAAAATTTTCTCCTTTCTTGAGATATTAGCCCTAAATTTTTTGTCTCTTTTAAGTGTTGTGTTTGGAATGGGGTAAAAGTGGCAGAGAGGAAAAGTTTTATGGGGATTGGGGTGTAACGTTTGGTAGTGGGGGGGCGGGGATATCTAATGAAGAGAGGAGTGGTGGTATGAAGAGTTTGGGAGAACACCTCTTTTACCCCAATTGAAACTGCTCGACTTCTACCTTAGCAGAGTGGAACCCGCGTTCGTGAATTTGGCTGTGTGAAATTTCACCGTCTCCACTAAAATCATCTTCTAGCCGAGTTGCTTCTATGTAATTTTCGGTCACGTCTGCGAATGCGCTTCTGCGATAGTGTGTCCGTGCGGATTCTTTTCTACTTAGCGGTTGCCGCATATGCGGACAACCCATCGGACCCACGAGTACGCACCTGCGAAGACCCTTTCTCATGGGCAAAATATACAAGGATTTATTCTTCGAGGAGCACTGGTCCACCACAGGTTGATTCAAGACTCAACTCTCGGACTCTTATGTGACCCTTGCGAAGCATGATAGACCATCGAGATCCTTTTCCTTTGTTCGACCACCCAAGTTGAAATATTTGAGACCCCGTGGATGGACAAAGTTGCAAATTCAATAGTACCGACCATATGTTTTGTCAAGGCAAGTGACTGTCCAACGACAAGAGTCTGGCAAACAAGGATGCGCAACGAATTTTGTATAGAGAAAATTCACCACCTACGCATTCCACTATTTCCAGCACTGAGAAGATGGATCGTGATTTACGACGGCACAACATAAGAGACAGTTGTGGATAGAGTGACGAAGTCACCAGATATGTGGGGCAACTCGAGACTATTGGAACACATTTGGAAAACCAAGACCGTGTCATACCTTCTGGATTGATTCATCTATAATTTGGAGGAGTTAGTAAAGACCTGCATTGAGATATCTTTTGAGCCAAATTTTCCCGATTACCTTCATTCTGGGGAGTTGCAATTCCAGCATGTGTGTTCAATTTGGTAGCCATAGATTACTCACAACGAGAGTTATTTCATAAATAAAGGTTAGTACCCATGGGCGTTGGCAAATTATGGGATGTCATTTCCTGGTTAATCATTCTACGCATTTTAGGAAGAATCCCTCAAGAGGCCAGGTCTAGCAAGCACAGAGAGTGTCTCCGACACTTTACCGGTTCTACGTATCTCCCTTCCACTATTCTCCGTTCGGGGATGAAAAGTTTTTTAATTGGTATCTAATGTAACGACCCATTTGGTCGTTATGAGCATTCCTTCTCTTTCTCTGAAGTACCCCTCGTTTGGTTTCGCGACAGTAGCATTTTACGCGTGGGATTTGCGGGTAAGGGTGACCTATAGCCGATTTTGAGAAAGAATAAATCAACCTAGGAATTTTAGGGAAGTAGGTGCCTCATATCTGCGAAACCTTATCCTTGTAGACTTGAAATCTGAGGAATTAATGAGTCCATATCTGCGAAATATTTTTCCGCAGAGGTGGCATCGCGTAGGCGGGCAACAGTTCACGTAAGCGGAAATCATAGAATAGGTCAAATATTTATTTATCCATTTCAAGATTGACCTCATTTTCACCACAAAATGTTCCTAGAGCTGATTTTAGAGTGATTTCAAAGACTTCCATGGTTTTGGCTTGGGTAAGGATCTAAACGCTACTTCATTTCTCCTTCTTAATCCTTACCTCTTCCTTTAGTCAATCCAAGTTAGGTTTTGGGTTTCGAGAAAAACCTTTTTGGCTTGTAAAACCCTAGGTGGATAGATGTTTTCTTATTTTATTTAAATCGTGATTTGTTGAAAGGACTTCACAGTTTTTAGTTTGGGCATGTTCTTTTCAAACTCAAATCCCAATTCTAAAATGGATTTTCAAATGGGTTAACTTTTGGGTTTTGCTTGAACTTTGAGAATTTTGGGTAATTAGGGGAAGTGAAAGCTCATTTGGGGTTAGATAAGTATGAAACTTAGGTTGTTGATCGTTGGAGCTTCTAGTAGACTAAATTTGCGTAAAGTTGTGATTTTGTCCTTGTGGACCCGGGGTCATTTTCATAAAGTCGTTTGAGTCCTTCTAGGGGTATGATAGCTTGGATGTTCGTAGTATTGCTTGCTAATGAAAAAATTTTGTTTGACTAGACTTCGCCCATTCGAATACGTTCCAAGAAGGGAAGAAGCTCAAGGATGGATGGTTCGTGACTCCTGTTCGGCTTCGAAGTAGGTGTCGATTTATTTTAGCATAGACTCCGATTAGTGAATAATATGTAGGTAGATAGTGTTGACAGGGAAAGCATGATAGTCTTTCAGGCATAGCGTGGAAGTTGATTCCAATTAGGTTGATTGCATCAGCTGTTATGCGGGCTTGTCGCCATATTTAGAACTGGCTGTGTTTAGAATTTATGTATATATGGTGGGGCAAGGTCTTGTCAATCTTTAATAGGGTATTAATAGGTGTTGGTTCCATGAAACATGTTGAGTAATAGTTTCTTAATTTTTGTTAGACTTATGGATAGGGAGGACACGGTTCAATGATGTGTGGTTTTGTATTCTTGATTTGTGTTATGAATTCCATGATAGGAATTGTGATGAGTGACTATGCATCAATTTACTTTCCGGCCCTGGATTATCTCTGATTTCCCTCTGCTATTGTACGGTGATTGAATTGATTTCATGCATGGCATTCCATTGCATCTCATCCCATTATTTCATGATATAATTGTGGTTCTGATATGATTATAAAACTTGAAGTAATGAAAAGTCGGAGAGTGTAGCTGTAACACCCCGTACCTTTAACGAAAGTTTTGACCACGATCCTAGACTTAGAAAATCAGATAAAGAATGTGGGAATTGAAATTTTTCCGTTCAGTTGTGATATGGTGGTTTACGCCCATGAACAGTGGTCGTATTTCAGTTTATTGGTCGTAAACCAAGTCGTGAACTGAAACCAAGAATTTCTAAACATTCTGGAATTTGACATTGTTGAGGTCATAAGGTTAAATACGGACCGTATTTCACTTTACGGCCCGTATTTCAAACCGTATTTGGAATTTGGGAAAACTTCCTTGATTAAAGTTGTAGATCTTTGAAATGCCTTTCCAACGGTATCTTACGAGGGTCAAACGGACATCTGTGCAAAGAGTTATGGCCATTTTACTGAAGAGACACAGTGCAGTCCGTGTGCAAAATACGACCCGTAAAGTCAGTTTACGACCCGTAAACTGAAAATACGGCCAGCACAGTGCTGGACGTAAACTGTATTTTCCAGAACATTATATATTCGTCCATATCAGTTCAAGTCATTATTTTTCATTCCCTCAAACCCTAGAACAACCTCCTACTCTCCTCCAACATCAAGAACACCAAGGTAAGTCCATTCTAATTATTCCAACTCCATTCTAACATATATCCTTGTAATCTAAACAAGAAATCATCATTCCTAATCTAGGGTTTTCAAGAAAACCCATCTCAAGATTCAAGAATCAAGATTTAGGAAATCTTCTCCAAAATTTAAGTCTTTAATTCAAGTTTTGGAGTAATTAAGGTATGTCTCCCTTTTAAAATCACTATTTGAAACTATTGTTGGAAGTATAAATTTTATTCAAGATTTCCTTAATGAATGAAAGGAAAGGCAATCTTTTTATGTTTCTTGAACTCTAATTCATGTTTAAATGGTGTTTAATGTGTGTGAGGGAACAAAACCACATTAAACCTAGATTGTAACAAACCTTATATATGTATAAGTTATTATGAATGTTTTTCTCTATAAGAGATGCTTGATAATGATGGTAAAGAGTTGGTGATGACATTCTCATTGACGAATTGGGACATGGAAATCTTTTGTAAAGAAGTTATACGTTTCAAAACTTTGATTGAAATGACTTATTCTTTCGATATGGCGTAATGAACTTTAATGTTATTGATGGTGTGACTACTTTAAGACAAATTGTGAATCGGCTTCTATGCCATGGACTTTGTTATTGTGTTTGCCTTGCTATTCGGGAGGAAGAGTAGCCACTATGGATCCTAGTGTATTAATTGCCTTGCCATTCGGGAGGAAGAATGGCCACTTTCGGGTTCACTACCTGGGGTGTATTAATGGCCTTGCTATTCGGGAGGAAGAGTAGCCACCGTGAATCCATATTTCGGTGTATTGCGCAGTGTTTAGGGAACCTCTACGGTTATCCCTTCGATGTGATTGGTTCTTGGGTCTGTATTGGCATGTGAGATATTTTATCTTAATTGGTTAAAAAGGCATATTTGAGATTGTATCTTGACAAGAGGCTTTATAAATGGGTTTTGATGTTCATTATTGAGATACATAAATTGGATAACTGTTCTTATATCGCTCTTACCTGACTGGCAAGACTAATTTCCTTATGCATTACGTATTTTATTTTCATAGTACTTGTTGTCCCCGAGGCACTCACTGAGTACGAAGTACTCAGGCATACCATTGTTGTTTTTGATGGTATGTTAGGTAACGGAGAAGAGCAGGCTCGTGATACTCTCGACGCTTAGGAGGACTTGCTGCTGTTGTTGATTTGGTGAGCCCACATCCTTGTTGGTGGGACACTTCCTGTTTCGCTTATTATTCTAGATTTCCGGGCTGCGTCCCGATGAGTCAAACTATTACCTTTTTATCCTAGAAGCTCCATAGTATACATTCTTGTGGGTAGTTGTGGAGTTTTGTTAACTCTTGGGCGTTGTCACGTTTTGATTAACTTTTATGATAATAAGGACTTCCGCTGAATTAGATCATGTATTCATGATTTATTACATTTAATTTATAAATTGCTGGAGGCGAATGTTGAACCTAGTGGGTTCAAGTATTATTATTATTATTATTATTATTATTATTATTATTATTATTATTATTATTATTATTATTATTGTGTTGTTTAGGTTCTTCCGATGTTGTTCATGACGTCGGATGCCGGTCACGTCTAGGGTGGGTTTTAGGGTGTGACAAGCTTGGTATCAGAGCCTAGGTTTAAATACGTCCTAGGATTTTTGTTGGTGTCTGTGGAGCTGTGTCTAGTGAAGTTTTCCTTGTGCAACCTGATCACCCGCATGATTGAGAAACTCCCAGGACATTTATAGGCGTTTCCTATTCTTCTTGATTCTAGATTGTGCTGTAGAGCTTAAAGTCCTTTTTAGGATCGTTCTAATTCGCTCGTTAATTCGTGTCTTGCAGAAATGACGTTAACGCGATCTAAAAATGGTAAACGAGGACGTCCCGCAAAAGTTAAGCGGAATCTGGGGGGCGCGAATGCTGGTAATGGAAATGATGCTAGAAATCAAGCACCACTTCCAGCACCGCCTGCTCCTGCTGTCCCTGTTGCGGGTGTACCCGATATTGGTACTATGCAAACGGCTATTCAAATGTTGACTGTATTGGTTGTTGCTCAGCAACAGCGTGGAGGTGTGGGACCTCATGGTAGAGGCAGATTTAAGCAGTTCCTTGACTTAAAGCCACCAGAGTTCTTTGGGTCACGAGAGTTGGACGACCCCCAACACTTCTTAGATGAGACCTTTAAGGCATTGAGGGCAATGGATGCCCAGGATTCAGAAGCTGTGAGGCTTGCTTCGTATCAGTTGAAGGATGTCGCTCACGTATGGTTTGAGATGTGAGAATCTGAGAGAGGTGACGCTGCTTTATCTCCGACGTGGGCTGAATTTGAGGAGGCGTTCATGGAAAGGTTCTTGTCTGATGAGGAAAGAATTGCTATGGCTACGAAATTTTAAAAGCTGGAGCAGGGTAACAAGTCAGTTCGCGAGTATAGTTTGGAGTTCACACGTCTGTCAAAGTATGCTTTATACATGCTTCCGACTGAAAAGCATAAGTTGACTCGTTTTGTGAAAGGCTTGGTACCACGTATCAAGTCTGCATGTGTTGTTGTTGCTATGTCTCCTACTTGCACTTTCTTATCTCTGGTTGGGTTTGCTGAACAACAAGAAAGTTGGAAAAATGAAGAGAGGGTGGATCGAGATCAGCATAAGAAGGCCCGATCAGCGGGTGGTTTTAGTGGTAATAATTATAAGGGAGGGCAGAGTAAAGGGTATTCTGCACCTGCTCATTCTGGCAATTATTCCCATGCTAGTGTGCCTTCTGGTAGACAAGGACAGAAAAATAATAACAATACTGGTAGGTTATTGCAGGGAAGTAGTCGTCCGCTAGTGTGGGAGAGTCGTATCTGTCATCACTGTGGTATTCCGGGGCATATTAAGAGGGACTGCAGAAAGTGTCTACGTGAGATGGCTGCTATGAATAATCAAAAGAATGATTCGCCTGTTTCTGCATCTGCTAAAAATCCGTCTGCTGGTAATGCTACCAATAATTATCAGAATGCTCGTAATAATGGCAAGGGAAAGGAAGTTGCTAATACTTCTGGTGGAGGGACAGCTCGACTTTATGGGCTGACTCGTAGGGAGGCAGTTGAGTCTTCTGACGCAGTGGTTACAGGTATTCTTACCATCTGTACTCATGATGCTTACTCATTGATTGATCCGGGTTCAAATTTATCCTATGTGACTCCTTATTTTTCTCTTGATATGGGTATGAAACCCGAATCCTTGTTGGAACCCTTTGTTGTTGATACGCCTACAGGTGTTCCTGTTATTGCTTCTAGAGTGTATAGAAATTGTGTTGTTGTGATTAAAGGCCGTGAGTCCGTGGCCGATTTGTATGAACTTGAGATGGTGGATTTTGATGTAATTATGGGGATGGACTGGTTGTCTGCGTGTTATGCTAATGTGGATTGTCGCCATAAGTTAATTCGTTTCGCTTTTCCCGATGAGCCCGTTATTGTGTGGGAGGGTGAAATTGCCAAGCCAAAGGGTAGATTTATTTCCTATCTTAAGGCTCATAAGATGATTACTAAGGGGTGTATTTACCATTTGGTTGTTGTTAATGATACAAAAGCCGTAGTACCCGAATTCACATCTGTTCCCATAGTGAGTGATTATCCAAAAGTATTTCCTGAAGACCTTCCTGGTATTCCTCCTGATAGAGTTATTGATTTTGGAATTGATATTATTCCCGACACTCAACCTATTTCTATTCCACCTTATCGTATGGCTCCAGCGGAGCTAAGGGAATTAAAGGATCAATTGAAGGACTTGTTGGATAAGGGTTTTATCCGACCAAGTTCCTCACCTTGGGGTGCTCCACTCTTGTTTGTTAGGAAGAAGGATGGTTCCCTGAAAATGTGTGTTGACTACCGTCAGCTTAATAAAGTGACCATTAAGAATAAGTATCATTTGCCTAGGATAGATGATTTGTTTGACCAACTTCAGGGTGCTAAATTTTTCTCGAAGATTGACCTGAGGTCTGGATATCATCAATTGAAGATAAAGGAGGAGGATATCCCGAAAACTGCTTTCCGTACTCGTTATGGGCACTTTGAGTTTCTAGTCATGTCCTTTGGGTTGACTAATGCGCCTGCCGCATTCATGGATTTAATGAACCGTGTGTTTAAGCCGTATCTAGGCCGCTTCATTATTGTGTTTATTGATGACATTTTGGTGTACTCTAAGAATCGTGAGGATCATGCTAATCATTTGAGGATAACTTTGACAACACTTGAGGAGAACGAGTTGTATGCAAAATTCTCTAAGTGTGAATTCTGGCTTGATTCTGTGGCTTTCTTGGGCCATGTGGTGACCGGGGACGGCATTAAAGTAGACCCTCAGAAAATTGCAGCAGTGAAGGATTGGCCTAGACCCACTAGTGCGATTGAAATTCGTAGTTTCTTGGGTTTGGCAGGTTATTACCGAAAGTTTGTGGAAGGTTTTTCGTCAATAGCCTCTCCACTAACTAAATTGACACAGAAGACTGCTAAGTTTCAGTGGTCTGAATCTTGTGAAAGGAGTTTCCAAGAGCTTAAGGCAAGGTTGACTTCGGCTCCTATTTTGACGTTACCTTCGAGGTCTGGTGGATATGTGGTGTATTGTGATGCTTCCAGAATTGGTTTGGGATGTGTGTTGATGCAGAACGGTAAGGTGATTGCTTATGCTTCGCGTCAGTTGAAGAAGCATGAGAAGAACTATCCGACTCATGACTTGGAGTTGGCTGCTGTGGTATTTGCTTTGAAAATTTGGCTTCATTACCTGTATGGTGAGCATTGTGATGTTTTTACTGATCACAAGAGTCTACAATATATCTTCAAGCAGCGAGAGTTGAACCTCAGGCAGAGGAGGTGGTTGGAGTTGTTAAAAGACTACGACTTGGATATTTTGTATCATCCTGGCAAGGCTAACGTGGTTGCTGATGCTTTGAGTAGAAAATCCACGGGCACGTTGGCTTATTTGCGTGCTCATGACATGTCGATGAGGAAAGAGATTCGAAGACTCGCAAGCCTTGGAGTTAGGCTTGATGAAACTGAAGATGGAGAATTAGTGGGAATCACTCCATCACAGTCTGATATTGTAGAAAGGATCAAATTCAAGCAATATGATGATGAACTTTTGGCAAAGTTGAGAGATGGAGTGGAAAGGGGTGAGTACACTTCATTTACTGTTGGGACTGGCGATAGTGTTCTGCGATTGCAAGGACGATTGTGTGTTCCCGATGTTGATGGTCTTCGACAAGAACTAATGATGGAAGCTCATAGTTCCAAGTATTCGGTTCATCCGGGATCAACCAAGATGTATAAAGATTTGAAACAACACTATTGGTGGAAGAGCATGAAGGTTGATATTTCTAACTTTGTGGCGAAGTGTTTGAACTGTCAACAGGTGAAAGCTGAACATCAAAGGCCTGGTGGCTTGGCTCAGAACATTGAGATTCCTCAATGGAAATGGGAGATGATAAATATGGACTTTGTTACAGGTTTACCTCGCACAAGGGCCAAGTATGATTCAATTTGGGTGATCGTAGATAGACTCACGAAGTCTGCCCATTTTCTTCCTGCAAAGACGTCATATGACGCGTCAGAGTATGCCAAGTTATATTTGAAGGAGATTGTTAGGTTGCATGGTGTTCCGACATCTATCATATCTGACAGAGGTACGCAATTTACTGCTCATTTCTGGCAGACGTTTCAAGAAGGTTTGGGGACTAGAGTGAAACTGAGCACTGCCTTTCATCCTCAAACTGACGGGCAAGCAGAGAGAACTATTCAAACTTTGGAGGATATGTTACGTGCTTGTGCAATTGATTTTGGAGGAAGTTGGGATGAACACCTACCTTTGGTGGAATTCGCTTACAATAATAGCTATCAAGCTAGTATTCAGATGGCTCCTTATGAGGCTCTTTACGGGAGGCGTTGTCGGTCTCCAATTGGTTGGTTCGAACCAACGGAAGTAGAGTTGTTGGGTCCTGATTCAATTCATGAGGCGATCGAAAAGGTAAATCTTATTGTGCAACGACTAAAGACTGCTCAGAGTAGACAAAAGTCTTATACAGACATAAGGCGTAGGGAGTTGGAATTTGCTGTTGGTGACAAGGTTTTCTTGAAAGTGTCACCTATGAAGGGGGTAATGCGTTTTGGCAGAAAGGGCAAGCTTAGTCCTCGCTACATTGGTCCTTATGAGATTACTAGAAGAGTTGGGAAGGTAGCTTATGAGTTGAGATTACCGGCTGAGATGTCCATGGTTCATCCGGTGTTTCACATTTCGATGTTGAGGTTGTATAAACCTGACCCCTCTCATGTGTTGAGCTATGAAGAGGTAGAGATTGACGAATCCTTGTCTTATGAAGAAGAACCAGTTCAGATCTTGGATCGCCAAGTTAGGAGGTTGAGAACAAAGGATGTTGCGTCGGTCAAAGTGTTGTGGCGAAATCATAATACTGAGGACGCTACGTGGGAAGCGGAAGAGGACATGAAGAAGAGATATCCTCACTTGTTCCCTATTTCAAGTATGATTTAAGTTTTGAGCTATTCGTTCGCAAGGTGATTATGTGGTTAAAATTCATGTTTACTATCCTCATTCGAGGACGAATGATATTAAGGGGGGGATAATGTAACACCCCGTACCTTTAACGAAAGTTTTGACCACGATCCTAGACTTAGAAAATCAGATAAAGAATGTGAGAATTGAAATTTTTCCGTTCAGTTGTGATATGGTGGTTTACGCCCATGAACAGTGTTCGTATTTCAGTTTACTGGCCGTAAACCAAGTCGTGAACTGAAACCAAGAATTTCTAAACATTCTGGAATTTGACATTTTTGAGGTCATAAGGTTAAATACGGACCGTATTTCACTTTACGGCCTGTATTTCAAACCGTATTTGGAATTTGGGAAATCTTCCTTGATGAAAGTTGTAGATCTTTGAAATGCCTTTCCAACGGTATCTTACGGGGGTCAAACGGACATCTGTGCAAAGAGTTATGGCCATTTTACTGAAGAGACACAGTGCAGTCCGTGTGCAAAATACGACCCGTAAAGTCAGTTTACGACCCGTAAACTGAAAATACGGCCAGCACAGTGCTGGACGTAAACTGTATTTTCCAGAACATTATATATTCGTCCATATCAGTTCAAGTCATTAATTTCCATTCCCTCAAACCCTAGAACAACCTCCTACTCTCCTCCAACATCAAGAACACCAAGGTAAGTCCATTCTAATTATTCCAACTCCATTCTAACATATATCCTTGTAATCTAAACAAGAAATCATCATTCCTAATCTAGGGTTTTCAAGAAAACCCATCTCAAGATTCAAGAATCAAGATTTAGAAAATCTTCTCCAAAATTTAAGTCTTTAATTCAAGTTTTGGAGCAATTAAGGTATGTCTCCCTTTTAAAATCACTATTTGAAACTATTGTTGGAAGTATAAATTTTATTCAATATTTCCTTAATGAATGAAAGGAAAAGCAATCTTTTTATGTTTCTTGAACTCTAATTCATGTCTAAATGGTGTTTAATGTGTGTGAGGGAACAAAACCACATTAAACCTAGATTGTAACAAACCCTATATATGTATAAGATATTATGAATGTTTTTCTCTATGGGAGATGCTTGATAATGATGGTAAAGAGTTGGTGATGACATTCTCATTGACGAATTGGGACATGGAAATCTTTTGTAAAGAAGTTATACGTTTCAAAACTTTGATTGAAATGACTTATTCTTTCGATATGGCATAATGAACTTTAATGTTATTGATGGTGTGACTACTTTAAGACAAATTGTGAATCGGCTTCTATGCCATGGACTTTGTTATTGTGTTTGCCTTGCTATTCGGGAGGAAGAGTAGCCACTATTGATCCTAGTGTATTAATTGCCTTGCCATTCGGGAGGAAGAATGGCCACTTTCGGGTTCGCTACCTGGGGTGTATTAATGGCCTTGCTATTCGGGAGGAAGAGTAGCCACCGTGAATCCATATTTCGGTGTATTGCGCAGTGTTTAGGGAACCTCTACGGTTATCCCTTCAATGTGATTGGTTCTTGGGTCTGTATTGGCATGTGAGATATTTTATCTTAATTGGTTAAAAAGGCATATTTGAGATTGTATCTTGACAAGAGGCTTTATAAATGGGTTTTGATGTTCATTATTGAGATACATAAACTGGATAACTGTTCTTATATCGCTCTTACCTGACTGGCAAGACTAATTTCCTTATGCATTACGTATTTTATTTTCATAGTACTTGTTGTCCCCGAGGCACTCACTGAGTACGAAGTACTCAGGCATACCATTGTTGTTTTTGATGGTATGTTAGGTAACGGAGAAGAGCAGGCTCGTGATACTCTCGACGCTTAGGAGGACTTGCTGCTGTTGTTGATTTGGTGAGCCCACATCCTTGTTGGTGGGACACTTCCTGTTTCGCTTATTATTCTAGATTTCCGGGCTGCGTCCCGATGAGTCAAACTATTACCTTTTTATCCTAGAAGCTCCATAGTATACATTCTTGTGGGTAGTTGTGGAGTTTTGTTAACTCTTGGGCGTTGTCACGTTTTGATTAACTTTTATGATAATAAGGACTTCCGCTGAATTAGATCATATATTCATGATTTATTACATTTAATTTATAAATTGCTGGAGGCGAATGTTGAACCTAGCGGGTTCAAGTATTATTATTATTATTATTATTATTATTATTATTATTATTATTATTATTATTATTATTATTATTATTATTATTATTGTTATTATTATTATTGTGTTGTTTAGGTTCTTCCGATGTTGTTCATGACGTCGGATGCCGGTCACGTCTAGGGTGGGTTTTGGGGCGTGACAGTAGCCTCCGAGGTCTTTACCAGAGAGCATAAAAGTGAGATGAGAGAGCCCATGATCCAAGGTCTTTATTGGAGAGGAATGTGTGTCCGTGATTCGAGGTCTTTACCGGAGCGGAGAGAGTGCTCGTGTCCGAAGTCATTTACCGGAACGAGAGGTACATGGACTTCGCAGGTCCCCTATGGGTCATGGCTATGAGACTTGGCCCTTAGCATGGGTGTACGGTGTGGAGAGGAGGCATAGAGGGCATTGCATTGCATGGCTCCACCTAGGCTTATAACTTGAGGTTTACGAGATCTACAATTATTATTGATGATTGAGTGTCTGTATGAACTGCTTATTTGTTCTATTTGTCAATTATTGTTTATTATATATGTGACCTAATCGTTGTCGGTCGATGATACCTATGAGTACGTGTATTTGTACTCATGCTACTCTTTTACACCCTTTCCGAGGTGTAGAGTTGTTCCAGGTTGATGTTCGAGATATCGGGGTAGATTTCAAGGATTTCACAGAGACGTTCTGGGTGAGCCACTAGCCGGTTCGGCATTTTGAAGTCTCTCCTTATGTCCTCTGTCTATTCTACCCTTATGGACAGTGTTTACCAACTTTTGGAGTCGGCATGTTATTTCAATTCTTGTAATTCATTATAGAAGTTCTTCTACTTGTAAGACCAGATTTTGGAAAATTTATTGATGAAAGTCTTGTTTCTTCATTTGTTAATGTCATTATGACTCTAGTTATGCTTCTACAAACTTAAATTCCACACTTGTTTTCCAAAAAAGGTTAAAGATTTTGGGAATGGTACGCCTACCAGGGGGATAGTGTAGGTGCCATCATGACCGTGATTTAGATCGTGACAAATAGATACAAGGAGGGACAAATTTGATCCAATAAGTGGAAGGAGAGCAGAGCATTTTTGAGACTTTTTAATAGGTTAAGGACATTTTTGACCCTTTTCCGTTTTATGGTGTAAACACCTGTATATTCGAAAAAAGTCTACGAATTTTAAAACTAGGAGAAGCCATTGAGTTAAGTATCTTCTCATCATTTATGTCCCAATTCCTTTAGTATAGATATCTATCTGACTGGAATGTTTGTAATCTAAACATTAGGGTGAACTTCTTTTACTATCTCTATTGCAATACTAACAGATTATTATTCTTATGTTTTGTGCTCGTCAACACTTAATTTTTTGCAGTTCGTAAAGCAATTTAGCAGATAGTAACTTAAAAAACATCTAAGTACTCCAAATGTGATGAAACAATGTTTAAGAAAGTAAAGAAAACTTTTGAATCTTGTGGTCTTGAATTAAAGATGTGTAGAATATACCAAAATGTCATTTAATCTTGTGATCTTAAATATGACATATGAAAAATTGAGTCAAACAACAACATAGCCAGTTAAATCCCATAATGTGGGGTCTAGGGAGGGTAAAGTGTACGCAAACCTTACCCCTACCTCGGAAGGTTGGGAGGTTGTTTTCGAAAGACAAAAGTTGAATCAAAGAGTTGCCAAAAAAGGAAAGAAACATCTTCTTTGAAATTGACTACAAAGGAAAGTAAAACAAACAAATTAAAACAGATGGAATACAATATATTAAGGCATCCTTAAAACTCCAATGAATAGCTCCTCAATAACTACTTGGCCAGTTCAACTGTGAAAGTTGAGGTTGTTGATAGACGTTGGTGGTTGGTCCAACCATATCAACTGGACAAGCTATCTTTTGAGACTACTGCAGAAGTGAATGAAAATTTGATGTTGTAACTGGTTGAGCTGGGTGATAAAAGGTCAACTAAATTCACATTAATAACACAAAACTTTGTACATGAACCTTTCCCTTGCATATATGTTAACAACAGCGAGTTTGACTGCATGGAGCATGCAAGGGGAAGGTTCGAGATAGAAAGCCCGAACTCTTGGGTGCCCCATACGATTTGTTACATGTAAATGATTCAGCTGCGCACGAAAAACAATTCCCGTGAAACCCGTGGTCAAGCACAAAGACTTCGTGACAACTTGGTTGCTCATTGATTCAATATTGATGAACTGATGATACAGTGGATTTACGGTTCCTCGCCACTGATTTCCTCGATGCACTACAATAAAAATAGGAATATTGACCAATTATAACTCTTGTTACTCAATGAGAATCATCCAAGAAATTGGCAAGAATCTCTTTTCTTTACCGAACTTGTTTTTCTTACTTCCACCATAAAAGTCAATTTCTTGATTATTAAGGAACTATTTTTCAGAGAAACATGAAAAAATTAGTTAGGAATTACTCATATTTAAGTTCATAAATCAATGTCATGAAAAGAAAAAAAAATTATGAAACTAATGATATCTTGATTACTTCTAGCAACTCTTCTTCTCTCTATGAAGGCAAAGTATTCAATGATTTATGAAGAAAAGTGTTAATAGTTAGGGGTTTTTATAGCAAGAACAATGACAATTATTGTGACCAAATTAATGGCTTACATAATGTAATCTCATTTCTTTCCTTTTAGCAATGATTCTTGTAATATATTTTTTGGAATTTGATTCTTGCAAAATCTAACTTATTCAACCTATAGTAGTAAGTTTATTAAAATCCCCTACACTTTCTTCTAATTAGGAAAATAATTGTTACCCTTGCCTGTCTGTAGGTTTTAAAATAGAAGGCAACTTTTAGGAACAAAACTTTTCATTTAGAGTTTAACTAATAATTTAGAATTATATACACTGATAGTTAGTGTAACGAAGTTTTATACTATCCAATCATCTTTATCTATTGTGGTAGATAACATGTCTCATTTTCAAGATCACAAATATCACAAAAAAATTATTTACACTAACATTCTATAAAACTTAAACTCCTAACTAATGTCCATCAACTTTCGATAGTGTAAATATTTTTTACACAACAAGCCACTTTCACTTATTACATCAGGTAACTGCCTTATTATCAAAGTTATAAATTTTATTTTTTATTTTAAGGGAATTTTAAAAATACCACTCCTTAATTAAATTTTAACTTGTATTTTTTATTTTTTTTATTTTTTTGTTAAGGGTTCAAAATTTTACATATGTATAAAATTTTGTCTGAACTCTATAAACACATTTAAATTACCGTCTTCCTTGCATGCGGTTCCGCTACTGCATGGTGATATTCAACGTCGCAAAACAATCACATATCTCACACAACATGTTAGGTAGGGGCGAATCTAATAACTTGTAATTTATAGATTAACGTAAGCTTATATAATTTTTGTCCAAACCTTGCAAGGCTGCAGGTTAAGAAGCGCAAAGGTCTTTGTAGCTTGAAAATACATGCTCCAGAACTTTTGTCAATATAGTTCTTTATCAGTAACAGTAATACCCTTAATGTGGGTCATTTCGTGGACAGTTGGAAGCTGAAAACAGTTGTACTTGCAGCAAGATAAAGCGATGAACTTGACCTATCTTCTCAACTGCTGACCTAATTCCTACCTCAAGTCTTTTGCTTCGAGGCTCCCTACTTGTTGTCTCAATAGCTTGAAGCAGAGGTGGATTCAGGATTTGGAGGTTCCGGGTGCCACATCATCAAAACTAGTAAATGGGTTGGTTTGTTCAATTTTGGGCTACGATTCGGATTATTATCTTTTTCGATTTACATAGACAAATCGACCAAATATACATAATTTTTTGTTTTGTTTTCTTTTAGATATTCTGAGATGAAAGATACCTAGCTAAGAGTCTTTTCTTTTAGATATTATTTCCAATTTTGAGTCGCGTGTATGCTGGACCCGGCATACACTTGTTAAGGAATTACCAAATTTATGCCGGACCCGGCATACTCATGCCTTATGGACAGACTTGGCATAAGTATGCTGGGTCCGGCATAACTTTGGTAATTCCTTAACAAGTTTATACCGGTGGGGGCATCCTTATGGGCAAACTTTTAGTTAAGCCTTAAGTAAAAGTCTTTTCCTAGTTATGCCTTATGAGGTAGACTTTTAGTTAAGGCATAACTAAAAGTATGCCCCATAAGGCGGAACTTTTCCTTAAGGCATACTAAAAATTTGCCTTATAAGACAAAATTTATGTCTTAAAGAAAAGTTATGTCTTATGGGGCATACTTTTAATTATGCCTTAACAAAAAGTCTATCCCATAAGGCATAACTAGGAAATGATTTTTAGTTAAGACTTAACTAAAAGTTTGCCCATAAGTATGTCGGACCCGGCATAAACTTGTGAAGGAATTACCAAAGTTATGCCGGACCCGACATACTTATGCCAAGTCTGCCCATAAGCCATAAGTATGCCGGGTCCGGCATAACTTTGGTAATTCCTTAACAAGTGTATGCCGGTGGGGGCATAGAGAAATTTAAACTCTGTCTTGTGAATTTTTTTTAAAATTTTGACTGAGTGGGAGTTCGAACTTGGAACCCATGAGTTTTAGCTGAAGGGCAAAATTTAAAGACCACCCCAAAAGAAGGGCAATTCGCATTTGAATTCAACTGTGCAATAAAATGTGAATTATATTTATATGTAATTAGGGGTGTACAAAGTAAACCGACAAACCGCATCAAACCGATAAATCGAGTCAAACCGAGAAAAAAACCCGACTAGTGGTTTGGTTTGACTTGGTTTGGTGTTGAAAAAAAAACCCCGACCATAATTGGTTTGGTTTGGTTTTAACTAAAAAAAGTCAAACCGAACCAAACCAACCCGACATTACATGTATTCAATTTTTAAAATATTTTATACATAAAAATATTTATTTGTAATGTAATTTATAAATATTTCTTAAATTGTTTCGTAATTTTTTATCTATTATCATATTATTCAAGCTTGAACTTAGAATTTTGAACGTCAATAAGTTTTATATCCTATGGATGTTAGTAACTCAAATAAAGTCCAAACCAAAACCAACTCAACACTAATGCTAACAAAAGAAATTCAATTTACCATTAGGAATGACAATAATGTTGGATATCTATTCTTTAGTTTTGCATAATTGATTTGGAGAGTGAAAATACATAACTTAAGTTTTTTTTCTGTCATGTAATTAATACTTATTTGTCGTACTTATTTTAGCATGACTTAATATTTTTAGATTATGGTCATTTTCTTTATGGCTTGTTAATTAACAATATTTATTTTAACCTATTTTATTAGCTTTTGTTAAATATTTTAATATAATGTCATCACTCTTCTCACATTTTGTGTTATTTTCTTAAGAAACACCTTAATTATATAGTTGTACCTTACTAGGACTAAAGAAATATTTGAAGTAAAAGTTATATGTTTGTATCAAGACTATTCCGAAAAAAAAAACCCGAAAAACCCGAGAAAACCGAATAACCCGAGAAAACCCGAGGTTGAAAAACCCGAATTTTATTGATTTGGTTTGGTGTATAAATTTAAAAACCCGACGCAATTGGTTTATTTTGATGTTTAAAAAATTCGAACCAACCCGGTCCATATATACCCCTATATGTAATCATGTTTTATAGTCATTTTCTTCCCAGTTATCAAAACGACTTCTTAATGTTTACATTGCTTCTTTGGTGGGTGGACTACCGGATTCGTGAATAGTGGAAAGAGATAATTTGGGCAATTCGCAGGAATGTCCTTCTTTTGGGGTGGTCTTTAATTTTTGGCCATTAAATTGGTGGCCTTTAATATTTGTCCTTCACTTAATACTATGAGGTTTGAGGTTCGAATCCTGACTCAGTCAAAAAAATTTAAAAAAATCACAAGGCAGAGTTTGTAGCAAAACTCTGCCTGCAGGCAGAGTTAACTCTGCAGGGAGAGTTGCATTCAAAATTCTACCTGAGACATAGCAAACTTAGGCTTCAGGCAGAGTTTTGAATGCAAAACTCTACCTGCAGACAGAGTTTCAAACTCTCTGCCTGCAAGAAGAGTTTTGTATGCCTGCAGGTAGAATTTGCATTCAAAATTCTGCCTGAGGCATGCAAAACTCTGCCTGCAAATCTCAACTCATGCCTTGCGAAAAAAAATTTATTTTTTGACTGAGCGGTGGTTTAGAACCCTTCAACCAACGAGCCTCTAGCGAAGGGCAAAATATAAAGACCACCAATTTAAGGGACAAAAATTAAAGACCAGTGCTTTTGAAGGGTAATCGGCACAAAAAAACGATTTTACTCTAAACTCAAGTGATGTTAAAAAGAAATTGTAGCCACAGAACTTCGAGAGATTAATTATGTGTTTTCTATTTTCTCCAATAATAACACCACTATTAAATCTCTTGAGCTAACAAAAAGAAAATAGAAATGAACAACAATAATGTATAGTAAGATTTATCTAGCTTTCAAAAATCGAGATATATAGGTGCATTGATATTTAAAGGAAAAACATAGACAAATCCAGTCGTCTTTAACAATTTTATCCAAACTTACACACTATTTTTACTCGGTTCCAACTTCCATGTATATATACGAAGAAGAATTTTTATTTTTATTTTAAATACGCGAAGTAATTTAAAAATACATGATGAATTACACCGATGCGGAACCCAGTGAATCTACGAAAATAAAATATAAAAAGAGAATGATAATGAGTTCTCATGCTTGCTGCATACCAATTCGAACTGCAGTATGCTTCTAACTACTACAACCACAGATGACAGATAGTAAGAGAACAATTAGCAACTTATTTTCAAATGCCATATCCAACTACAGTATTCGAACTATAAAGTTTCCCCGATACCATCTTATGTTCGATACATTGTCTTTTCTTTTGAATTAATGAGACATTACCTTGACTAATTCTAAGCTTAAAAACAGCATTTTGATGACTAAGCAGGAAATGCATTTCATATTTTTTGCATACAAAGTTCATTTTCTGCTAATGTATCTATTCGAACTTCTTTAGCCTGAATTTGCCTGTGTTGATTCTGCTAAGGACACCACGATCCAGCTTTTTGTAATGGCCTCGAAACTTTTCGAGGGCATTATATACAAAACCATCAACTTTATCATCATATCTTTCGTACAGCACTGGGAGCACATGTGCAGCAACAAAGCCTAAAGCAATCAACATTGCGAGCTTATTCAAAATTAAAACCTTTCTGGAGCTTAATGTGACTTCCAGAGAAAAATATGAATACCGCTGATATAAAATCTTGAAAAGAACTCAGAACAAATGTACAATCAATAGTTGAACGAGCAATCCAGAGTATGGCAAGATCTCTTACCAACGTACAGAACAGTCAAAAAATTGCACCAGCTTCCAATTATAGCAGCAACCCACAAACTCACCACAACCTAGAACAAATCCCAAGACATTAATGTTGCAGAAGATAGTGGGTTAACTAGTACTTGCACACAACAACAACAACAACAACAACAACCCAGTGAAATCCCACAACGTGGGGTCTGGGGAGGGTAGAGTGTACGCAGACCTTACTCCTACCAAGGTAGGATGGCTGTTTCCGAGAGACCCTCGACTCAATAAAAACATAAAAAGAGGTCAGATACGGCTAAGAGATTCAAAGCGATATGGAAATGAAGTAACGCAAGCGACACAGATAACATAGAATAATCAAAGCACAGGAAATAACAGATAATAGCATAATAGCATAAATTAGAGCACAAGAAATTATACTACGATAATGCGACTATTAATAAGGCAGGGTAATGAGACTATCTACTAGCCTTCTACCCTAATATGGGTCCTCCAAACCCTCCTATCTAAGGTCATGTCCTCGGTAAGCTGTAACTGCGCCATGTCGTGTCTAATTACCTCTCCCCAATACTTCTAATTAGTACTTGCACACAACCACACAATAAAAGCAAATAGAGACGAAGAAATAACACAAGGATTTAACAAGGTTCGGTCAAGCCTACATCCTCGGGCCAAAAGCAAAGATAGTTTTCCATTATGATTGAGAAGACTACAAAGAATTTCCAATTACAACCCATTTTATAGGCCCTAATTAATTCATATTTTCCACAACAATTAATTTAGTTGTCCTCAGAAATAATCTGGATCAGATGATTTTGATGATGGTTCTTTTGTCCAAGTGCTTAAAGGTCAAAGCACCTTGAGAGGAGACTGCATATGGACAAAAAAACAGCATCTTCACCACTAAATATACCAACCATTGAGCACTAGGATTTCAGAGTAACACTATATACGGGAAGTAAGAGATTCAATATCTCATTACAGTGTATTAAGTAATACAGGAGAAAAGAAAACCAATGAGGAGAAAAATAAATGTATAACAAAAGACAGAAGAAGGCAGGAAGCCTTCTTTTTCTTTTCGGGAAAGGAGCCGGAGACGCAAGTTTAATGGCGAAAATCTTACACGTACATCGATCAACCAACTCAAGCAATTTTTTATAGCTAGTTGAGTAAAAATGCCCGCTTATCTTTTTATTGTTTCTACTATCCGTTTTCTAAAATCTGGGGAAAACATTGCACATGTATGCATCTTACTTAACAGAGGTATTTGTTTGGAGCAGATATTTAGAATGAGCTGACGTGTACACAATGTTGAACAAGCAAAGGCAGCAGTCTGGGTTTGGCTTTTGAAACTGAATTGAAGGGGTAGGGAAATCTGCTTGCATTCTTTCTGGAATCTGACAGCATAAATGTCGTGGTATGTCCACTAAGTGGAAATGAAGGGTAAAGTACACCTCTCGACATTAATTATTATTTTTAATCACAATTTCTCCAGCGCTATATAAAACAGAATGGAAAGCTGTCTGGAACCACAAACGTAAGGAGAGCCGGAAAGTAGAGATAATACAATATTTATGTATTATTGTTGTTTTAGGAAAGGAATTTCCAGAACAATTGTTCAAGATACTTGAAAAATGCTGAATCAAAGAAAGCTTACTAAAGGGGTGAGAGGCCCATGACCTTTGCAAAAGAATTTGGCGAAGTTGATGCAGAGAAAGCAAAGTAATTTTTTAAAAGATCAGGCTAAAAGCGTCAAAATATGATACAAATCAAATGCATAGTAGTTTGTAATGAGCTTTTGAAATTGGATCAGAGGAACAATTTTCATTTAAATAAGCTTGTCTATTTAAAAAGATTCCAACAAAAAAGTATGAAGATTTACCACTAAGAATTGTTTGATGTTATCCCCACAGGCAACTTTTTGAAGGAAGGCTAAAGCACGGTTTACTTCAGCTCCTATTGACTTGGCAATGCGGACGAAGAAGTCATCAGGTAAGACAAGATGAGGGACTTTAGCTGGAGACCTGTTGCCAAAGAGATCACCATTAACTTGATTCAAGAATACCGTACCAATTAATGAATGAGAATAAGAGAGGAGAGTAGGTTAAGTTGTATTACCTGTTTATCATGCCAGAAGCATTTTTCCATAGAAACTGAACAATCATACCAATGACAAGAGCAAAGCATAAAAGTGAAAGAAAATTGTAATTCAGCTACTCAAATAACACCCAGATGGCTGTGGCACTGGCTAAAACACCAGCTGAGATTTTCTTGTTTCTCCATAACAGGACATCAGCAGCTACAATAAACCGAAGAAGCATATATAGGATCCGTAATACAAGCATAGTAAGGACAAAGAAAAGCTAAGGTATATAGGTGTCCTACATTTGCCTCCACCTAAAATGTGGTGTACCGGCTTTTGACGACCAAATAACCTATTGAGTTGAGCATTAACTGAGCTTGATTTCTCCTCTTCAAAGAAGGACCCTGACTTCTGCTTCGATAATGACTTCTGCTTCGACAGACCATCAGCAATTGATTCCACAATGTTGTTCAGAAGATTCTCAGCCGTACTAGTTCTCTCAGGCATTTTCCTACCTTTTTAAGATGCACAAGAGATTAAGTCAGTCATCAGAAGAATAAACTTCAATGCACAATGTTATCATAAACAAGTACAAAATTCATTTAAACAAAAAAATGATGAAAATTTAACAAGCAAAAAACAGCTTTTGATAACTATTATAACAGTCAAAATAGCACACTTATCCAGGTTGATACGAGGTTGGAAATAGTTTGGTCCTAATAAAATAAAACATTTTGCCTTTTTTCAGACTCACCAGACTGAATCAACTGGCCTTCCCACTAATATAGGCATTCTTCTTTTTCTTGTTAATAGTTTTTTCTTCTTGTACTTCCTCTGCAAGAAGAGCATTTGTTCTTCCGTGAACTGCTTATAGCTAATCTGACACAGAACTGAGCTCTAATTTATTATCGGTAAGGAAGGGATTCGGAAGCCCTATCTCATATCTCCTCTTTTATCATAAAATTAGCTAATCACGTTCTAATAATCCCTCTCTCTTCTAGCAACCTAAAGTTCTTCTTCTTCCTTCATCTACAAGGAAATCAAATGTTTTATCTAAAAGATAGAGCATTGCAGTCATCAAGACAGAAGAAAATTACAGTTGAGATTTGCATATGGCACTACCCTTATACTCCTTTATTCTCTCCTTGCCCTATACATCATTTCTTTTCAGACAATTCACTATTCAACAACTTTAAGACAATAGGCTTTTGGTATTCAAGCTACAATTCAGGCAACCCAAAAAAGGAGAAGGTGAATAAAACGAATGTGGATGGATACGAATCTTTCTCTATCAGTCAGCAGACTCTATACACTTCTCAAACATCGGTAATGTAATGATAGCAAGTGATGCCGCCAGTTAGTTCAAACATCTGTATATATAATAATAATAATAATATACTGATAATCACAACGCAATTATCCAACGAGGGAAAAATTCATGACTATGAGCAGCTTAAAAATTTGCGATTCAAGTTAAACCAAAATTAGGCGTTCCTCTTTCAGATCCATCCAGAGTATTGATTAAATATGCTCAATCACTTTGTGCACAGTGGAACAGACTCACCACTATGTTCACATTAATTGAACAGAAGATGTAACACAAATGGAATCAAAAATATTCGAAAAAGAAAAAAGTATTGCTTCCAGCACAAAAGAACAAACTACGGAACAGCAATCTGCGAAAAGTAAACCAGAAAAAGTAAGGGAAATACTATGCACAAAAGTACCTTTTTCTTTATTGGTGGGCCAATGGGGGGAAAAGAAAAACAAATCTGATGGCAAAAGCATATCAAGAAATATTACCAATGATGAAGAACAATAGTGTTATTCATTATGAATTAACTTTACCAGTAAAAAGGAGCACAAGAGGGGAGCAGAAAAGCTATGTAGCTCTAATCAAAACACCATATTTGTCACTGTACCTCTCATCTCCATAGCCCATAGCACACAAAATTAACCCCCCCCCCCCCCCCCCCACACACACACACACAAAAAAAAAAAAAAAAAAAACACAAGATTCATCCATACCATTACAGTGGAATGAAATTGGACAAAATAACTGCTAATTTGATATGGAAAATTGCAGTACCATAGACCAAAAGACCATAACTTTGGAGTGAGACAACTCCAGAAACCACCAAGAAAACTCAAGATTTAATTTCCCCAAATTAGATTTATGGATTACCAAAAAGACCCAATTTTTAATATTTGCAGGAAAAAACAAGATGATTCTCATACACAACAACAGCTCAGTGAAATCTCGCAACGGGGTCTGGGAGAGTAAAGTGTACCCAAACCTTACTCTTTGGTAGGACGGCTGTTTCTGAAAAACCCTCGATATAAACAACTTAAATCAGAGTAACACAGTGAGAAAAGATCTAACAAGCAAAACCAAGATACCAAAAATAAGAGAAAAAGACTCACCCAAATGTAAGCAGCCAAACAATGCAAAAGGTAGGAATCTTTTTTTTTTTTTGGCTAAAAGAGATACTTTTATGTTTTTTGAACCTTTTGAGGTATCTCTATTATGTTACTACCAAACACTTGTACTAGGTACAGTTAGTGAAAGAGTTGGGTAGAGTGATTAGTAGTTGTTGGGAATTGGAGTCATTTGAAGAGAAGGAATTGATGGTATACAGTTAAATTTGAATTGGGAAATGGGAGGAAAGATGATGAGAATCTATAAAAGCTTATTGCCTGCGTGCAATGTTTGTCTGTATTAAAGACACATGCCACTTGACTTAAATACTCCCTTAAATCTCCGTTTTGCCGCCTTCAAATTGTAGATTCGGTTCAATTTTATCATATTCGTGTCTCCTGTCACTTTTTTATAGATCTTTTTTGCGTTGTGACTTAACTTCATGCAGTATGTATTAAGCCTGAAAGATTGAAATTTCTTTTAACTGACTTATAAGAAAATTAAACAAACTTTGATTTAACCCATACTTGACATTTTGAAATACTACCTTCAAACTCAGGAAATACTTTCAAGTTGATCATTTTTTGCATAATTTTATAGGTGACATGTCGCAAACGGGCATGCCATAAATTATTTGATTCAAGTAAGTAAAGAGAAACTTGAAAGATAGGCAATACTTCATTTTTGTATGATCTTGCTAGGACCAAGCGTGCAATCACGCAAGAACACGATAGGGGCAAATGCTCGCAGTCGTCAGGGGTGTTGGCCGCGATCGCGAAGGGCAAGGAACTCCGCATTCCCGAAGTGGGGATTGGGCAGACTTGAATAGTCTAATTCAAACCCATTTATTCTAAACACAATTTTGGGAGTTCTAAACCTCGGATTTAGGCTATTTTTAGGCAACCTTCATGATTCTTTAAGGGGGTAAGTTTCTAATACCTATTTTTGTCAGTAATCATGATTCCTAACGTTTAAATATGACTTAATCTATGAATTGAATTGGAAAATATGGGATTTCTGCCCTAAACTTAAGAGGGGATTAATTATGGAGATTGAGGATAGACTAATGATTGGTATTGGACGAAAATTGAGATGTGAGGGTAACCAAATTTTAAAAACTAAATTGTGATGATCGGGCTTTGCTCAATATTGAATAATCACGTTAAAAATTGCTAGTTGAAGGAATAGAAATGCAAATTGTAACTTAAACATGATCAGGTACCAATCAAAATCTCATGTTCAAAAATATCTCGCCAAGAGGATTTCCTATTATTATTCATGTGTAATTTGTACACTTTGAATATGGTGCATATCTTGCACGCACACTTCCTAGCTATTTCAAGGATATCCAAAAAAAAAACTCTAGAATTTTTTTCTCTAAACAAAGAAAGAGCAAAAAACTTTGTAGCTATAGAGCTCAATTAGACTGAGCAGGACCAATGTAAACTGATAGATTCTCACATCTTCAAAAAAAAAAAGAGTTACTAAAAAAATGCACAAAACTTGGGACTCAAGCAGACTGAGCTCCAGCACAAACTGGTGGATTTTGCTTCCCCACAAGAGTTGGCTTGACATTCTCACACCTAGACTTAGCTGGTCCTTCCTTTCCATTGTAGGCAATGTCTATGTCTCCAACTTCAACTCCTTCACATGGTACTCCTTTACTGCACAGTAGCAGCACTGCATCTTGTGTTCTTGATGTACCCCTTACATTTTTTATGCTCACTTTGCTTATCTTCACTTGTGATGGCAACTGCAAACGTACAACAAAAGTAAATCTACAACTTATTTATTTTCAAAGAGTTTAACTTTTATACACCGACAACAGTGGTAGAATCAGAAATTTCGCTAAGGATATATAAGATCTGATGTACATTTATAAAAAGTACTACAGTAATATATTTGTCCTATGTGCACAGTTTCACTTTGGTTATCATAGTTTGACTTGATATAAAGTTTAATTAGAAAAAAGACTTTTTGAAACTTGTGATATTTAAATATGTCATAACGTTTGCGCGATGATAAAGCTTTTGATATTTTGTGGTATTATACATGTCATAATATTTGTATGGCTATCAAAGTTTCTCATGAAGAAAATATAAGAGTGTTCCATTGTTTCTGCAACTAACTAATAAGGAGATACTGTCAAGCGAAATAATTAGTGAATATGAGGACTTACATCTTTGTTGCACTGATTGTATGGGCAATAGACTTGATCAATGACAATAGGGTTGGTAACATTTTGTACAATGATATCTTCATAGTGCAAATCCGTGACAACACCTTGATGAGAAGCTGGCCATGTCTTTACCCTAACACCATTATCAGTATTAATAAATGTGCAATTCCTCACATAAACTCCCACCACAGGCTTTTCACCAGAAGTCTTTCCAAGGCTTCCAACACTAATACCATGTCCAGGTCCACAAGTAACTCTAGTGATATGAAGTTGTTCCAATTCATCACCAACAGAAATACAGTCATCTCCAGTGCCAATGATACAATCCGTGATGTTTACGTTGCTCGATCGTGCCACGTGGATGCCATCGGTGTTGATGCTTTCTGGTGGAGCTGTGATGTTAACTCGGATGAATGTCAAGTTCTTGCAACCGTTCACGTTGACATGGAAGAGTTTGCTGTCTTGTGATGTTATGTCTTGGATTGTGGAATTTGTAAGGAAGTTGAAGCTCAAATTCTGTACCAGAGTAAAAATATATCAATGAGCATAACATTTAGATAAATTTAAGTTGTATAAATGCACTAATGAGGTAAAAAATATGTAAATACATATCACTTATAAGGTACTTACTCCGTCTATTTATGTGACATTGTTTGATTGGACACGAAGTTTAAGAAATACTTTTGAAACTTGTGGTCTATATATAACAAGTAATAGACATTTGTGAGGTTATAAATTATCTCATTACCGGTAAAATGAGAAGTTTAAAGTTAAATTATTCTTTAAAAAAAATATGACATTCTTTCTAGAACAGACTAAAAATAAAGCATTGACGTATAAATTAGGATGAAGAGGGTAATTACACGTGAATGTATATGAATATAAGGATTAATTGGTAACATGATAAAAGTGGCAACAGATCTGTTATCGCAGCTCAAACTACACTAATAGTGAAGAGAAAAAAATCTCTACAATTTCAGTATACATATAACTTAAATCCCAAGAGTGATTTCTATATACTGATAGAGTAAAATTTTATTACAGTATAAGGTTATTTAAAAGTTAATCATAAATACTTATAATAGATGGAATTACCAGCCTGAAAAATAAAATAAGTAATCTTGTATGACATGTTAAATTGCATTGCATTAATAATGTAAAGTTGTTTCTATATCGTCGGGTATATAAGTTAAATCCGTGTTAAAAACTATGAGCACAAAATGTAAGGGAATGTAGACGTGACTTACATTGGGAAGATTGCCACAACTTTTGGAATCCTTGCAATTATTTTGAGCCCATGCTGCTTTACCTTGGCCATCAAAAGTACCACCGCCAGAGAGTGTAAAACGATCAATATAATTAACAGTCAGCCATTCAATGTCAGCACTGAGTTGTTTAGGATCTTCATTAGCTTCCAAAGTGGCTTGGACTTGAAGTTCAAGAGGTGCCTTGCATGGACCTTGTAGTTTCACTTGAGCCATTTGAAATGTGCCTTTTGGTATCACTATTGTACTTGGGCTTGTTGATGCACATGCCTCTTTAAAAGCATCCAACACTGCCTGTACAATTTGAATATCAAAATAAGAGAAATATTGTCATTACACAGCCTATACATTTTTGAGATAATTACCTTTTTGGACCACTCTAAAAATAATTGCCGAAAAATATGTGTTTTGTATATTAAGTATAAGTATACATAAATATACTTATAATATACTTAATCAATGTATATATTTGATATATTTTAGCTAGTACCTGTAATTAATTTCGACCGGCGGAACAAAACAAAGCCCTACATTTTTTGGTAATCATCAAGATAAGAAAAAGACTATAATTGTTATTAGTTTCAGTTAGAAGAAAATCTAGAGCGAGTTCAATGGGTTCAACGAAACTCATTATTTTTTGTTTGAACCACTATACATATGCAAAATAATTTAAGAATATAAATATATACTTCCTCAACGAGCCACTCCTCTCCCTTTCACTCGAAACAAGATCGTTTCGTGCCAAGCATAAATATAAATCAATAGGACCATATTATAATCCTAGAAATGCCATAACTTTCTTTTTGAACGTCTCGACTTTCTTTCTCAAACCATTTCAATTTATACGGGGATATTTGATTGTACACAGAATTTAAGAAAGAAACATCTGAAGCCTATGTCTTAAACATATACCATAAGATTTACATGACTATAAAAACATGTCATTAAGGGTAAATGAGAATTTTTCTAATATAGAAAGATGTTATTCTTTTCAAAGAATAGAACGGAGGAAGTAATAGGTCATATCCATTCTGAACCCTCCAACTCTAAATATTGGATTTGCATATAATTAATGTGAAAATAGTTAATGAAAGTTACCAAAATCAAATTAACTAGATGATGAAAATGCATGATTTATGTACCTTACTGATATCTCCATTACTAGTTGCGCCATATTTAGTAATATCAAACACTGCTGGCTGAGATGTTGGTGCCTGAGCGTCTCCAAGTCTTGCTAAAAATAGCAATAGAAGTGCAAATGATACCTTGATATTATATTTCATTTTCTTTTATTTTTTTCCCTTTTTATCTTTTTCTTTTTTATTTAAATTTAAATTTATTGTGTTTTTTATTGCGTTTGAAATGGTAAGTGAAGGTTTGAAGCTCTTTTATAGTGTAATTAAGATGAATTGAGAACCATTAAATTTCTACAGGCTCATTCGGAATTTTGGTGGTTCATTTTGTCTTTGATCCTTTTAGCCTTATGACTTATTCTTATGCAAAACCAATAAAGTAAACATTAGTTAATCTTCTATGGAGCAGCTTCTCTATTGGAAAGGAGGAAAAGATTAGGATAAGACGCAAATACAAATAATTAGGTTGTGTTGGAAATTCCAACACCATTTAGCCAAAGCAAATTAATTAGAAGCTCTCGCATTTCTAAAACGTAAAAGGGCCAAATATACCCTTGTACTATTGAAAAAGGGCCAAATATACCCTTCGTTATACTTTGGGTTCAAATATACCCCTGCCGTTATACTATTGGTTCAAATATACCACTCTTCCGTTAAGTTTGTCCGAAATGGACATCCAATTCTACGTAGCATTGACCTTTAATGAGGTGGATGCCACGTGGCATGTCATCTCAGCGCCCCTAACCCATTTTAACCCTCCCTTTATTTGTTCTTCTACCACTAAAATTTTTTCCACTCCACCACCATTGCCACCGTTACCGCCACCGTGAGCACCCCTTCAAAATCCATGCTGCTTGTAACGTATCGTTCCAAGCTTCATATTTGGGCTATTGTCTTCCCAATGTCAAATTACTGTGAAAATTTATTATTACAGTAATGTAGTGACAGAGACACTGTTGAAATGTCTCTCTAGTAGCTCTGTTTTGCTACTCATTTGGTTTTCAACAGGTAGATTGGGTGTTGAAAAGTTGCACGAGAACTCCCTGTTTGTTAATTAGGTTCTACATTAATGCTATACTACGAACAATAAAATCGATCTTGTACAAAGGGGGACACACAAAAAATGTAGGAAAGTATTCTACATCCGAATTCGCTTTTCAATATACTGTATTAGTTTATCACGGTCAAAAGAATGATAAGTTGGAAAAGAGTGGAAGGGAAGAACGATATGGTGGCAATGACGGTGGAGGGGAAGGAAATTTAGTGGTGAAAGAACAAATAGAGGGGAGGGGTAAACGGGTTAGGGGCGCTGAGGTGGCATGTCACGTGGCATCCACCCCATCAAATGTCAATGCCACTTAGGAATGGATGTCCACCTTGGACAAACTTAACGGAGGAGGGGTATATATTTGAACCAATAGTATAACGTCAGGGGTATATTTGAGCCCAAAGTATAACGAAGGGTATATTTGACACAAAGGTATATTTGGCCCTTTTCCGTTTCTAAAATGTAGTCCTAGACATCGCTTTGAATTTCATAATTCATCGGGCATTTTGGAAAAAATTTAAAAAAGAAAAAAAAAAGGAAAGAAGAGTTTAAAAAACAAAGATTGTAGTAGTTTCATTTTTGCAACTTAGGGAATACCTACTAGCTGGCCAGCAAATTAGCAACTACTAGTTGTTAATATTCTTCAAGTTATATAGCCTCATCGCATTGCAATAGTGATAATTTAATAGTTTAAGTACTTATTCATCTTATATTAATATCTCAACTGTGCCCGGTTAATTTTAAATTTTATGTAGTTCTAATAATGTTTGACGTGTCCGACAAGTTGGCCGCTACTATTTCATTATTAGCCCATTTTAAAAAGAATGACTTAGAAGTTTTTATAACTACACAAATGTTATGACATTTTTAAGAAATCACAGCTTCAAAAGTTTTATAGTTATAAATGTTACAGCATATTTAAGACACGCGTTTCAAAAGTCTTTTTTATTTATTAAACCTTGTAAACAAGTCAAACTATGACAAACAAAAACGAAATGGACGTTCCATTTATTCATAAATATTTAACTTATTTTTCACTTTTATTGTTATTTGGTAGGATGATAAGCTTAGATTAAAAAAACATCGTTAGTGAAAATTCATATAGTCAATCCCAATTTATTAGGCTAAGCCGCGGTATTATTGCTTATTACCAAAAAAAAATACTTCAGAAATTAGTTTCAAGTCAATCTCCTAGTCCTAAAAACATATAAATGCTACATTTCTACTATTACATATTTTGTACATGTTGAAAGGAAGTGTGGTAGAGAACAGCCTTACTCCAAACTAAGCCCCACAAGAGTATGACATGGAGATTGCAGTGGAAACTAGAACAAACAACAATATTGTTCAAGTCCAGTTGGCACCAATCAAAACCTCAACAACCTTATCCCACATCATAAATCTAATCTTCCCCCACATCTAAAAACTAAGCCAATTTCCCTTCACACATCACAAAAATTATCTAAAACATATTGCCCCCCACATCACCATTCCAACAAAAGGGAATAACAAAGAGGAAATCCAATTCCAAGCCAAGAAAAAGAAAGAAAGAATAGACTAATTGAGAGTAGTGAGCAATGGCTGCTTCCACACAATGCTTCTTGCACCAGTACACTGCACTCTCTAGCCCTGCTAGAACACAGAGGTCTGTTTCATCCCTCAAGCCTAACCAATTGGTTTGCCGTGCCCAAAAGCAAGATGATGCCAACAACAACAACGTCGCCGTCTCTCGCCGATTGGCTCTCACTGTCCTCATTGGTGCTGCTGCCATTGGTTCCAAGGTTTCCCCGGCCGATGCTGCCTATGGAGAAGCTGGTATATTTCTCCTATATAGGACCTCTCACATTCTTGTACAAGTTTAACTATGATATACTGTCTCAAAGATTTTCTACGCTATCAGGTCATCTAAAAGATGATTATAGGTACCTGATCATAATATGTGAATTAGTCGCATACACTACTACTTTCGCCTTGCGTGGATGATATAGAGATAGTGTTGTCATAATCATAGAGTAACCCAAGCCACCTAGGCTGCCTCAAATTCAAGTCTTTCTTCACTTGAAAAATAGAAAATACATGCAACCTAAGTCAGACTCATAGCGTAAAAGTTATTTATACTGTTAGTATATATAAATTAAATCATTTTTGTACACACTCACTATGATCTGAATATTGAGAAAGTGCACCTACAAAAGAACAACTTTCCACCACTGATCTATGTTGTTCGGATCCTCCAAATATATCGTAGTTCATGTGTCAGCTCCTCCAAAAGTAATGCATTTCTGGAAGATCTGACACGGATGCAACGACTTTTTTAAGGATCCTAAAAGATGATGCTTAATTATGAACTTGATGATGGTGTTTGTGATATATGCAGCAAATGTTTTTGGCAAGCCAAAGGCAAACACTGATTTCGCAAAATACAATGGAGATGGATTCAAGCTGGAAGTACCAGCCAAATGGAACCCCAGCAAAGAAATTGAGTACCCTGGTCAGGTTCTCAGATTTGAAGACAACTTTGATTCCACCAGCAATCTCATTGTCACTGTCACTCCAACTGACAAGAAGTCCATCACTGACTACGGCTCCCCTGAAGACTTCCTCTCTCAAGTAATTCTCTCTCTCTCTAAAATCATGAATATTATAGTTGATGGACTGAAAGTGGTGAGCTCATAAGTGAATTTTTTTTTTTTTTTTCTGAGCAGGTGGACTATCTGCTAGGAAAGCAAGCCTACTTTGGTAAAACTGATTCAGAGGTAAGTAATCATAACTACCATGGATTAAAGGATTTATGTTCTGGTTTGTAGAGTAGGAATATTTTTAAAATTTGGTGAAAGGACTGCTTTTTCATATGAGATAAGCAAAGGTTACAAGCATAGTATCTGCTGCTCTTCTATAACTCGAGCATAAGCTTTTTCATTAATCTACCTCAAAAGGCCCTCCATTTTGTCCCCAAATAAATAAAAGACAGAATGGTGGCTTCGAGATTTTTTTCAATTTCCACTTAAGAGTATGAACAAACGAGTCTAGAATACGGTCAGTATAAGCTACCCTCATAAATTAGTCCTCAATTGGCTAGCAAGCTCTCGTCAACTGGTGTTGTCATTGAGAAGGGGAGGCTCAATTTGGGGAATCACTTGGTAAGATCATAACAAGTAATGGCTTTTGATCATATTACCATGAGATCTTCAACTTCAGCACCAACTAGTGGAAGTAAAATGCATTTAAATTTGCTAACTGTAGCTGGCAGCTTTTTTCTATAAATCAAATGAACCATATCCATATAACACATGGAACGAGTGAAGTACGAAACTATGTGTCAATCCCAAGCAAGTTGGAGTCTTCTATATGAATCCTCACTGTTTAGTTGCTCCGCTCCGGAATTGTCTAAATTTGGTGGCTAAAACACTGTCTGAACTAATGTATGGACGAATTATGATACAAAAATGATGTGAGAATTTGTTGGTGCAGGGTGGATTTGAATCCGGTGCAGTGGCAACTGCAAACCTGCTGGAGGCATCAAGCGCAGAAGTCGGAGGAAAACCATACTACTACTTGTCAGTATTGACAAGAACTGCAGATGGAGATGAAGGTGGGAAGCACCAGTTGATCACAGCCACAGTGAATGGTGGCAAACTTTACATTTGCAAGGCACAAGCTGGTGACAAGAGATGGTTTAAGGGTGCTAAAAAGTTTGTGGAGAATGCTGCCACTTCTTTCAGTATTGCTTGAGAATAAGAAAACCATTATTTAAGTTTGTATCTACTTAGTTGATCTCCCCCTTCTTCAAAACATATGGTGCTGAGATGAGTTGCTCAATTGGACTACTTCCTTTTTTTTCTCTTTTCAACCAACCCCAAAAAAGTTACTAGCGATGTTTGAAGTATTGTTGGAGGAAGCTAATGTTAATAATTTAAATATTTTCTTTGCATATATCTGACATCCTTTTCCGCCTCTCTTTCTCCCCACACTCACATATATAACAAATGCAACAGCTATGTTAAAAGGTATAGAGCCTGTTTGGATGGGCTTAAAAAAAGCAGCTTATAAGCTGTTTTAGATAAGCTAAGTCAAACGGGCCTAATTATTTTTTTGAGCTTATTTTAAGCACAAAATGGCTTTAAACTGGCAAGCCAAACACTTAAAAAGCTAAAAATAGCTACTTAAAAAACTGAAAATAGCTTATAAGCTGTTTTCAGCAACTTATAAGCCAATCCAAACGGGCTCATAGTATCATTTACATTGTTTTAGAAGGGAAACAGGTTACTTTAAGAAGAACCACCCAAGGGATGCAGTTGGATAGATGAGATCCCTCCACCTTTAACCAAAGGTCTTGAATTTGAACCCTAGGAATATAGATTTTCCCGGTAGCAAGTGCATCACCCTTAGATGGGCCTTACTCAACGTGCATTTGGATTAACCGGAGGCAGGGGGATGGATGAAAAAAAAAAACTAAAAAGAGAAATCTATTCTAATCAACTCAAACTCACAAGGCTTTGGTACAATTCATATAAATCTTGAGGAAATGGAATCATCTCAAAAGGAAAACTAGAAGCTTTTTCCTTCTCTTCCTTTTTTGGGTTATTCTGAGGAGTAAACCCAATTCTAACATGTAAATTTTGAGTAGGACAGAGCTTTAGAATAAATCTAGTCCATCTTCCTCCTGAAGATGAGAGTTTAGAAAGCTACTTTTGTTAAGACGGTCGACGAAAAGAACAAAAAGATTTAAAGAATAATGACAAAGGATTGATCCACCCTTAAATTTATTTCAATTTTAAAAGAAGATGAGAGATGGAATAAACTGAATTAGCAAAACTCACTAACTTGACCAAGCCTAGATCTTCAAAAGCAAATTTTATAGTGATGTACCAATAACATGCCTTGGTGAATAACAGTGACAACCCTGCATCTAACCGGTTCAAACCATTAACTACTTACCTACCTTAAATAGCAAGGGCCAATTAAAGACGCAAGCAATCATTTAAATGGAAGAAAAAAAGTACAATATGGAGAAAGTACGCTATTTATTAAATGGACTGAATGCAAATTTCACATTCTTGTTTGTCATAAATGTTGGTTCGACATGAACGTAAAGAATATACACAGAAACCAGTGATAGAAATAAGAGATCATTCTAACATTACACACTTGCCCTTTTGCATCTCTGACTTACAGCTTCGCCCATTGCTGCAGTTTACACCATTACTAACAGTGCCATGTTGATTCACGTTTACTCGATCCAAGCCCCATATACGAATAGTACGATCATCACTCGCAGATGCCAGCATATGATGATTTGCTGGGTTCCAGCTAACACAGTTTACCGTCCCAGAATGTCCGGCCAATGCCCCAACAAGTTCACCTGAGCCTCTGTGCCATATATAAACCTGAAAGTATAGCAATAGATCAGGGTCAAAGTCCCTCTCAAGGATATAAGGTTCATGGTATAGACAAAGATCAAAGTCTCTCTGAGCATGCAAGGTCAGTATCAATATCTGACAACATATTTCTGTGATTTGTGCCCAGTAATAGAGAGAAATGGAAAATATCATCTTTTCACTATCAAAATTTACTTCTCCATCGTACATTTCAATGAAACAAACAATTGACGGGACACAAAAATTACGTTTGCACTTCAACTAGTAATATTTTCATCGAAGAGCACACCTAATAAGATTGATTTCTCTTCGGCTTTCCTCCACAAAAAAAAAAAAAAAAATTCCCCAACATTTAGACTTTCTCCAAATAGGTATCTCTTAATACTCAAATGCTTCGTTCCCAATGTATATTACACACTTTCTGACGTCCTGTTTTTCAGATTCACAAGTTTCAAGAATTCAAATCATTACTACCCACATCATTGTGGACTACAAGAAAAATGATATCTTGAATTCTGTGGAGTAGCATCTTCATACACAAATTTGTTGCATATCCAAGTACACATATCAGCTATTTTTTACAATTGGACTGATGAGCAGACTAAAAACTTGATTCCAAGCACAAAATTTGTACATTAGAAAGTAGTTGCGATATACTACATTTTTGATAAGGGTAGTTGTGAATTGTGATATACTAGATCACAAGAATATGCCATAAAAATTAGGATGTATTCAACGCCAAAGCCTATAAAACTTATCTAGTTCCACAATAACTTCTATAAATTTGAAAGAATATATGACCACTAATTGCAGAAATGCAGGTCATGCTTTAAGGTGATTAATCTCATGAAAATATACTTGATGTGTTCATTATTCCTTTTTTTTTTTTTCAGAAAACTTGAGATCTCCTTCTTCTTTGCCAACTATTATAGACCAATTCTGCCTCACACTTCACATGGAGGTCATGACCTGAAGGCAGTAAGTAACTGCATGTCATTGATATAAACTCATGATCATTGAGAGCATTGATTATTAGAAAGGCAGCATGTGGTTCCAAATAGTATAATACACTTTACTCATGATAGAAGAAACTCAAAACAAAAAACAAAAAAAAAAACAAAAAAACAGAACAACAGATTAGCTCAGGCTATTTTGAAATACTCAAAACAACAATATAGCAGAAATAACTCTTTAAGGGCACCATTTTACAAGAATCTTAGAAAATGCAAAAGAAATAATGTCAATTGCATATATGAAGCATAAACATGAAATGTTATACGCTAAGAAAGATAACTTGTTCACAGGACTTCTTTATGCAGGCAAATATAGTTTTCCTGATTCAGGTAAACAAAAGATCACTTTTCTGGTCAAAATACTGGAACATAGGCAATATGCAACCTGATTTGAGGAATAGAATTGTCAATTTATTCATGTGCTAAGGTCATTAAAAGGACAGCGCCGACAAAATAAAATTCTGCAACTTTCAAAATAGATTGTGCTTCTACATTCAACAAGAGAAGTAGTACCTGTGAGTCCTCGCTTCCACTGGCAATAAAAGCTTGATCCAGTCCTCCAAAGCACGACCTCACAACAAACCGAGAACGTTTATGCCCCTTATATTTGGCTGTGAGTTTTATCATTCCCTCTATATTCCAAAGATGAATTTCTTGGTTCAAAAGACCAACCAATACATACTTATTGTCCGTGGACAATACAAATGAGGTTATTGCTTGATCCTCCTGAATTACTTTCTCTACTTTTGATTCCCATTCAACTATTACTATCATATTTTCTTTACAAACAGAGACAATATGCTTCCCATCACTTGTTATCCCCAAGTCCGATATTCTGATAGTCCTGTGGCCTTTCCAGCCCTCAAGCTCTTTCCCTTCCAAATCCCACATGCTAATACTTTTGTCAGTTACACCACAGAATATCCTTTTGCCATCAGCAGCCCATCCACATGAGATCAAACCAAGGCCATTTTTCATATAAGTGTGTATACATTCACCGGACTCGACATCCCACCGTCGGACAACTTCCTCTACACCACAAGTGAGAAGCTGATGGTCATCAGGACTCCATGATATATACGAGACAGCTCTCTGGTGACCAGGTAATTGGTGCTTCAAGCAGACACGGCCATCCAATTTGACCTATAAAGAGCAGAAAGTTAGAAATGAACTTAAATTCTATCAATTATCCTGATTAGGTCAAATCTTCAAGATTGACAGCTCTCTTTTCTTTTATTCCCAGCATTACCTCTCCCAACCCCCCACATAAACACCAACAGTTTCTACTAAACTTCTAAAGGCCAACTTTTTCAATTTAATTTTATTAAACATAAATTGCACCTGATATTAGGATCTTAGAATTTGGAGGAAAACGAACCTTGCATATCATAGTCCTCCAAAATATAATCAACCATCAAAAATAAGAGGACATGATCCCAATATGTCCAATATTAATCCTTTGATAAGCAAACAGAGGCAGTAATTTTATTTTATTTTGATAACTGTGGTGTCCGGGCCAGCGTGCGCGCACCTCGACTAGTTCCACGGGATACCTGCCACCTCCCACCAGCAACAGGTACCAGGTAACTCTGTCCACCAAGGCTATAACAGATGGGAAGAAATCACCTATTGTTTTCCTCTATTGAGAATTGAACCTGAGACCTCATGGTGCTCGACCCACTTCATTGACCACTAGGCCACACCCTTGGGCGCCAAACAGAGGCAGTATTTAGGAGTAAATACATCAAAAATCTGATTTCCAACTTACAAAGCCAGTTGAATAAAGCACACCAACTCTCTAAATCTCTTTTATCAACAGTTTGTTAATAATTACTTCATGGTGAAGTAATATGTTTTTTGAGATGATGAAGTAATATTAGCTATCAGCTTTCATGTTTTCTAAAGGACATGGAACTCTTCCATGTGTTTATTTCTCTTCAAACTTAAAAAAGGACATCATTATATGAAATAACTACTCCCTCCGTTCCATTTTATGTGAGACTGATTTATTGAGTACCGAGTTTAAAGATATTAATTTGACTTGTATAATATGTTTGTGATAATGAAAGAGAATATAAAGTAGAGGTGAAAAGATAGCAAACATCATATCAAACTTGAAGTGTGAATAATTAAGCGAATCCTTAAAGTTATAGAAATTTGTATAAAATAGAAAGGTGTCCAACATTTTGCAATGTACCAAAATCAGAACAGTGTCCTATAAATTGGAACGGAAAGACAAATTAAAATGGAACTAAAGCCATAATATAAAATTTAACAAGGATTTGTATTCAACTTTTTTCCCTCAAATTGAATGCTTGCTTGCGCAAGTATCACTTGAAACATCACTGTCGCTCTATGTTACAGAATCTGATAAATCCTAAATTAAGTTTTAGAGAACCTCCACACAGCGAAAGGTTTGCCAATTCTGTATACCTCTAATGCAGACAACGGCAGATATGCAGCTTAGTAGTAACAAGGCTCTTATGTTTCGTGTTATTTAATTTAGCAGCTTATGCAAATCTGTCCACCAGATTTGTGACTCACTCATCCCTTTCATAGACATGCACATTAACATTTAACGTGCCATTCATAAAATGGCTCCTTTTTAAATTTGGAAACAATTTAACTTGAACTTTCCATTTTGACCTTAATGACAAGCTTTTACAGCTACACAAATGTCATGGCACGTTTAAGACCACAAGTTTTAGAAGTTTTATTGCCGCACAAATGTTACTGACGTAATTAAGACCACAAATTTCAGAATGTCTTCATTTCTTTCTTAAACTTTGTGCCCAGTTAAATAGGTTTACATAAATTGAAACAGAGAGACAATAAAGCATCTCTTCTTACACTGTAAAGTGACACAACTTTGGCAGATATTCATCAATTTGAGGGGAATCAGGTGGACTATACCAAGGAATACATTGGATGTTCTAGCTTGCTGGAATAGAGATGGGAATATGTCAGGACACAGGGAGAAATGGAAGATTGTCCCAGCTTGCATTTGGTGGACAATTTGGAAGGAGAGAAACCAGAGGTGTTTTAAAGACGAGTATCTCCTTTCAGAATTGAAATGAATTGTCTAGTGTTTTTCTATTTTTGGTGTATTCATCACCTTCCTCAAGAGGCTGAGGACATTGTCACTGTTTTAGACTAAGTTACACGGACTCGGGTGCGGGTATCCGATATGGGTACGGATTCGAGTGTCGGATTCTGCGAAATCTAAATTTTAAGATTCGGGGGTGCGTATCCAGTTATGGATACGGGTGCAGGGATTCGGCTGTAAATATGAAAAAATATAAAAGGCATATGAAAAAATACGTTCCAAGAATAATTCATTGTACAAAGGGGTCAATTTTATTATGTTCAACCAGTAAATATGTTCGTGCTTTTGTACGATTAAAAATATAAATTAATTATCAAAAAATTGACATGCTAATAATTAATATTAAAATTATCCCTATATTGTATAAGAAAGAAACATTTTTAAATAGCATAATTAGGTGTCTTTCAATTTTGTGTCACAAGTAGCATATAATGGAAAATAAAGGGGATAAAAATAGCACATATGAAGAATAAAGGGGTCATTTTTGTACGCTAGTACAATTAAGACTTTTAAGAGTCCTAATTCAGCTTGTACACGACTACATGTCTCCTCCAGCTGTAAACAGTCGTCTTCTTTCATATTCTCCAAATTTCCTTTTCAAGATTTTACATAGCAAAGCTTTTACAGAGCAAAGTTTTCAAGCCTCTAGGTCGTCTCTTTCACAGTCTTTCATTCTTTCCTCAAGATAGAAAGAGAAAGTCATTCAAGGTCGAAAACAAACCCTCCATCTATATCACTGCTTCTCTCTGCCATCCGAACTCAACACAACCTTGTATTCTTGGTTTATATGAAACATGAAGCAGCAAACATAAGATAAAAGTACTATAATATTGAAGGTATGTCATTTTCCTTATCTTAAATCTGTTTTATTTTTAATTTTGAGAAATCAAAATCTCAAATTTTTCCCCCAAGTTTGTTGACGGACTATGGTCAAAGTATCCGTATGTAATTGACCGTATCCCGGACGTTTGCCGTCCCCGCACCCGCACCCGATCGTATCCTGGACGGGAACGGCACCCAAAATGGCGAGTCCGTGTAACTTAGGTTTTAGATTGTCTGTAAAGGTCCTAGGTGGTAGGTTTTGCCTTTGTAACCACTACTTGTAAGTATTACTGAAGTACACCTTTGGGGAAGCTTTGTCTATAATAGAATGTTAACTGTTTCCCAAAAAAAAAAAAAAAGAAACAGAGAGAGTAATAACTTTGTTCTTAACAATGGAATAATAATGAACAAACAAATATATTTTAGCTTTCCTTGCCCAATTTTGGATTGAAACAACTGACACAATAATTATCGAATGCGAACCATGATATGACTTGCAATATTCTAATCAGTGATAATGGAAAATCCATAGGGCTATAAATTTAATTAGGTTACATAGAACACCTCCCATTTCTTCATAGTGTTTATCTATACTTTTTTTTTTTGCCATGGCTTCTTTACTTTCTTCAATCCTTGTCTAACGTTTTTGTCATGCTTTCTCTTGAGCCGAGGGTCTTTCGGAAACAGCCTCCCTACCTCCCAAAATAGGATAAGGTCTGCGTACACTCTACCCTCCCCGGACCCAACTTGTGGGATTACACTGGATATGTTGTTGTTGTTGTTGTTGTTGTTGTTGTAGAATATGTCCCATGAAACTAACACCTCAGCCCATATTTAACATCAGCTTGCAATTGATTTTTGTTGGGGACAAGTAAAAGAGGCATTATTGATATAGTTCCCAGCTTAGGTGGAATGTTGTGAAAGTAGTACAGCCAAAAGTATTTACAGCTTCAACATCATCTATATTGTGTTGCACCAAAAAGAAAGCAAAAAGGAACCAAAAACATATCACTATGATTACTCATTATTTCCAGCTCTATAAAAATTACTCTCTTTTTTGCTTGATCCTAGAAAAGATGAAAAATATCAATTATCAACTAATTAGAAATTATATAGAGCAAAGTACAAGTCAATGCATAATTATTATTAAATCTCCTCTTACACTATAAGAACCTGGTGAAACACGAGGATATATAATAGTCACTTAATAACACAACAGAAATGTTAACTGCTGCATATTTAGTCACGATGTAAGGACGTTCCAATTAGCTTTCAACATAACAGCATAAAATTGAATCATGTATTCAAGTCCTACTTGAGTTTGAAAGCTATACCAGTCAGAAACAACTCAAATGCATCAGTAATAGTCACTGGACTTTTAACTCTCAAAACAAGGGCACCCTACTTTTCTCAGACTGCAAAATACAATTTCTTGATAAACTTAATTCTAATAAGCTGCAAATCATGTAGACCAGAAAATGAGAAAGGATGAGGAGGCTTCGTTATTAGATACAGACATGTGGAGTCTTAAGTCTGCATACATACAGACATACGTCTTGGACCAGTAGGGGCACAAACTATCTGATTACAGTCAATCCTACAAGATCTCCCGTGGAAGTATCTACAACTTGCAATGCTGGTGCTTTCCACTAATTACACCTCAATTTCAAACTAGTCGGGATGGACTTATTTTCTTTTTCTTTTTCCACTGTGGTGTCGGGACCAGTTTGTGTGCACCTCGACTATTCCACTGGACACCTGCTACCTCCCACCAACATAGGTACCAGGTAGCTTTGCCCACCAAGGTTCAGCCAGATGAGAAGAAATCACCTAGTAATTTTTGCCTCGGATTTGAACCCGAGACCTCATGGAAAGAAATCACATAGTTGGCGTTGGCTATACGAATCCTTTATATCCATTCAACTTCACATGAGCCCATTTCATTCCGTTATTAATTAATCTCTTGGGACAAAATAGAAGGCAAATTAAGAGCCATCTAAAACGAGGTTTTATATAAATCTCAAGCATATCCTTACATTATCATACAATTCATAATCCAACCAAAAAATCCTCTTAAGCACCCGATCAAATGGAAATACGCCAAAAAAGGAATAAACCTTAATCACAACGGGTTGATATCACCTCTACAAATATTTTGCTTTCATTGTGTTCATTATATATTACTATCTGAGGTTGCGAAAACCACAGAAATTGTTTGTTTGCGCACCCATATGTGGCACTCCATGAGACTGTGAAGCATACAAGCTATTAACTTTTTAAAGCAGAAGTAAAAGACCATATGAAAGCAACTGTGATATAGGATGCAAAGAGTGGAGGAAAAGAAAATCAATAAGCAAAGTGACATTTGATCTAAGTTGAAAAACAACAATTGATATGACAACAAAATCAACAGAATCTAAATATACCTCCCATATAATTACTGAATAATCAGCAGATGACGAGGCTAAGTACTTTCCATTATGGGAAAACTGCAAGAACCAGACTTCATCATTGTGTTCTCGTAATATCTGGTGCAGTAGAAGCAATGAAGAAACAATTAGAGCTTAAGATGATTAACAAATTGTATCTACAAGAAGTAATCCACTATCAATGGTTGCTCTAAAATGACTTACAACACAAAAAACAGCTCGTTGGTAAATGATAACAACCAGAAAGCCAGTGAAGCTCATTTTATCAAGCATATTTACAACTCCTTGGAGTATCTGGAATGAAAGGAACAGAAGGTGCTTTGATGGAATATCAACTACCTACCAATCTTTAAAAGCAATAGACTCCCCAGACACCTTTTGTATCTATATAGCTGGGCTAGTTTGTCCCCTATAGACTCCCCAGGTACCTTTTTGAACTTTGTTGCCTCCTTGACTTTAGATTGAAGATTCATAATGGAGCTAATAAGTTACCCCCCTTTTGCTATATTACCTTTGTAACTATTGTCCATTTGCTTGATGCCAGTAATGAAATCTTTACTTCATCAAAAAATAAAAAGACATAAGAAATAAAATTGCATTCATGTTTTTTTTTCATGATTAGTAAATCATGAATTGCATTCATTAGAAAGCTCGCTATGATAGGACAGCATGTATCCCCATATTGATGCTCACAGACAGTGGGTGCAAATGAATATGATTTTAGTAAGAGTTACGTTGTGGAGCTCACATTTTGGAGATCCACGGCATTGAAAGCTGGAGTGTCAAATCTCTGTTCTTCATTTGATATTTGGTGAACACAGTATTACGTAAGCTTCTAGCGTTCGTGTATGTAATTTATAGTATATAGATACATTAAAGCAATTTGACATAGTTTCTGTGGGGGTATTAACTTCTTGCATTATTAATAGTAGTTCTTTTTTGAACGGGAGAACAACAGTAAGAACTATTTTCGTGTTACCAGGAGGTTACTAGTTCAAGCAGGCAAAGCAACACCCAATGTGATATAGGGAGCTTAATGTACCGGGGTGACCTTTATTCCAAAAAATATAAAGCCTTGTATTATTTCTAAAACTTGATTTAACAAATTTAAATGTTCCACTCCATGTCTTATAGCAACTTAACAATCTATGTAAATCCTATCCGGTCCAAATACAGCTTTAAGATAAGCCATGTTTATTATCGTTACAGCTCTAAAACAAGCATTCTAAAAGAGCATATGCAAAATTGGCAAAACATTCAACCACGAAGAGTTAAATGAAACAAAGCATGAACTCAATGAATGCTTTTCTTCATAACACCAACATATGTTATTCAAACAATGATATAAAAAAGAAGTGGTAACGCTTCTAAACACAATGACAATGTTTAGAACGCAAAGGAATAAACTTGATCCAATACTAGTCATCGTATTCATTTACCAACACACAGATAAAGATATGACAAACTATTGCGTGACTGCAAGATGCATTGAACATGGAAAAATTTTACTTTGTACCTCACAAATCTGACACAGGTTGTGTGAGGCTTCTTTTTGTTTCCCAAATTGATGGACCCAAGTGTAAAATTTGGGTCCACTAATTTGTGAAACAAAAAGAAGCTTCACACAAATAGTGTCAGTTGTGTGAGGCACAAAATAAAAGTTCCTCCTAAACATGTCAAACAATCAAGAGTGGAATCAAAAGGCTTGTAGATCAAACAAACACCCAATTATTAATGTGATCTAACCTGCATTGTTTGAGAAGGAATATGATCTCTTCCGCACTGATGATCAGTGAGCAGTGACATTTCACCTACCACAGAGTTGTGAAATCTACAAGCCTCTAGTTGCAAGTCAAGAGCCTGCTCAACAAGATGTACCAGTCTCTTTTCTGGAATCATAACTGTTGGGGGAAGCAATCTTTGCAATTCCTCTAGTAGATTTGTACGTGACTTTACTCTCACTATACCTTGACCTGGTACCCCAGCAAGAACCTGCTCAGAAGGTGATATAACACACGACGAAAGCTGATGGACTCTATCACTGTTTACACAAAGGGGTGAAATCTCGGTCCTCAGTGTCTTCAAGGCATCCATGACTTTTTCTTTGTCCAACAGTTCAAAAAACTTCTGCTCCAATATCACAAAAGATGCCAACTTTACAATTTTTTCATCCACCAGACTAAACTTTTTCAATGTGTTTAAACTTTCATCCCATTTACCATCAAGAATTTGCTGCACAAACAAATTTATGACAGAAGAGTGCAAGGGTATCCCTGACTCTTCCTCTAGATTGGCCCCCGTCTTTTTATAACCAAGAGAATATAATGCCTCAGTGATAATCCGAACAAATTCAACTTTCTTGACAACCCCTTTTGTACCAACAACCTCATCGTCCCCTTGAAGAGCCAGGGGCCGAGCCATGGAGTCACTCAATGAACAACTTACAGGATCTCTAACAAATGTCCCGTCTGAAATATCTACAGATTGTCCAGAGGATACCTTCACACGTTTCGATGGTGGTTCATCATCCTCCGCAGCTCCCATGAAACAAACACCTCAGCCCATATATAATAGCAGGGGGGAGACAAAACTGAAAAGCTGAAATTGTAGTCCTAAATCCTTCAATTGACAAAAGGAGACCCATGTAACACCAGAGAAGGAAATAACATAAAATTAATCAAATAGAAACAGAAAAAAGAGAGAGAAGGCAATTTGCAGGATTTAATTTCAACGATCTAAGATTAGAAAAAGATCAGAAAAAAGAAAACCATAGTAATGACTAATGAGATAGTGATCAAAACAGAGAGTTAGAAAAAACTGCAATTAAGAAGAATACAGGCTAATCTTTATTATAAGTATGTAATCAGTTTATTGATGAAGATTGCCCAGCATTGAGCAAGAGGATTTCCTGAGACTAATATCACATGCAAACATACCCAACAAGTTTTATGAAAGTAAATTGTTTGGACAGATTCTCAACGAATACTGCTGTCAGTTTCAAACAGTCAAGAGCTTCTAACCATCCCCTACCAAAACAGAATATATAGAATTACGAGATAAAATGCCATCACGAGGTGCAACCAGTAATATTGGACCTGATGCCAGATAGCAATAATTGCTTATGCTACACAATAATTTTGCTTGCTTAAGTTGAAACTCATTACACAGAAGGCGCCATCAGAACTAGAGATATGGATCCATATACAAGCTAGTTGCTCGGACTCTCCAGAAATGATGCCGCATCCGTGTCGGATCCTCCAAAAATACACTACTTTTGGAGGATCCGACACGCACCCATCGATATTTTTGAAGAGTCTGAGTAACATAACAAGCTACAGCACATAAAGTCTCCTTTTTAACAACTACTCGAGATAAAGGAAGGGCAGGGAGGGACGGCCTGAATTAAAAGCTTAATAAACATACGGCCTAAATGGACATCCAGATTTCATACTACTAATTATCCAACTATTGAACAACCTGCCTACTAACATCAATGGAGCATTTGCTACCATTTTCATTGAATAACCTACTCGGTCTACTGAATACCATCCTCCAGATCAAACAGCATTATCAACTACTTATGTTCCTCCACAAAATAAGAGAACTGATGCAAACAAAGAAATTCCAATTACCCCAAATACAAATGTTTCTACCATTTGTGCACACTAGCATGCAAGTTCTCCATTAATCAACATTAAAGCTAGGTAGTTAGTGTAAAATGAATGCATATATTCAATAGAAAAGAAAACACATCCTACATATGCTACCATTACCGACTTGATAGCTCTATCCAGAATAGCTTGGCCCCTAATGGGGAAGAGTCTATTCCTCCTAATCATATGCAAGGACAACTTGAGGCGATAAATTTGGCCACAATAAAGCTGGAGCTATCAGCAAAATCTCACTCATTAGATGTGAAAATTTGCAAGAGCTGGCTACACAATGTAATCATTCTCTCAAAATGAAAAAGAGGGTCTACCCTATTTCTATACAGGATTATGGATATGTCATATCAGATCTTGGCAATAAAGTTAATTCCTCCCCAGGCTAGATATTGATGTAGGCATTTAGCGAACCCACTGAGCCCCTCAAACCTGTTATGATAATGATAGTAGGATACATGTATATATGCACAAGATAGTGATGAGTGTTAAACCTTTTATGATCAAGAATGATAGTAGGATACACGTATATATGCACAAGGTAGTGACGAGTCTTAAGCCCCTTAAACCTTTTACAATCAAGAATGATAGTAGGATACACATATATATGCACAAGATAGTGATGAGTCTTAAGCCTCTTCAAACTTTTACGATCAAGTATGATAGTAGTCTTCAACCTTTTACGATCAAGAATGATAGTAAGACACACACAAACACACATATATATGCACAAGATAGTGATGTGTCTTGAGCCGCTTAAACCTTTTACGATCAAGAATGATAGTAAGATACACACACACACATATGCACAAGACAATGACGAGTCTTAAGCCTCTTACACCTGCTATATCCAACAATGAACTAATTATCGACAATTTCACTCCAACGCAATGTCATTTTCAGTAAATCTAAACCAGTAACTCTCCACCAACAGCACAAACTAAGGATCTTGATCGAAAAGATTCGATCGAAACTAAAAGTCATCCAATTGCTCATACAGAAAGAAAAAAAAATTACAACACACCATAAAACGACAATGGCACCACTTTATACATTCCATTTTCACCAAGGTAAAGCAGGTAACAGTAAACTTACTTGCAAAAGCTAATTTTAACTCCAAATACATAATCTTCTTAGTAAAATAAGTAATACTACAATAACCACTCAAAATCCAACTTGGGAAAATCAGATTATAGGTAATCTACTAATACTATTCAACAAAGATAATCAAGAATGAAAATCAAACCAAACCCCACAAAACATTTGCGTAAAAGAAAAGTAAAGTATACATAAAAAAATAAATAAAAATTACCAGAATAAAGATTGGGCAAAATCAGCAATACCCAAGAAAGCAAATTTAAAGATTCAGATCAAATTGTATTCTTTATTTACTTTGTATGTCGGCAAAGCTAAAAGAAAAAAAGGGAATTTAAAGAAGGGTAAATAAAGGTAATATGAATGATTGTTGGGAGTTGAGAAATTGGGTATTTGTTAATGGAGAAAGAAATAGAGCAAAGTCTTGTTTGTTTGGCATTATACTTGTTTTAAGGGGTATTGTAATTATACTTATCTTTTTGCGTGGATTAGGGAACCACCTCTCAAACCTTCTAAGGCGGCCTATGAATATCCAACAAGCTTTTTGTCTATTGGTAATACTGAAATTGTAACATTAATGGAAAGAACTTCCATTCTTACCTGGCCAGTATGTCTTTCAATTTTAGGTGAGGTGCATATAGGTAGACACTTCAATTTGTATAAAATTAAATATATAAATATAAATATTCACGTGGTACGTAAATTTTAGAGTGTTCAACTGACAAAGTAGCTATTTGTGCACACTAAAAGTTAGAGGGCATACGTGTCAGCTGAGGCTAAGTTTGAAGATTTATTTATTGTATTACGCTAAGAATAATATTAGCGTAGTGAAGATTGATATGGTTCGAACATGTGAAAAAAATTAATAGTATGTATTAGTATATGTTGCTTCATTTACATAGAAGGTGTTTACCATGCTTCAAATTTATTTATTTTTCTTTCGAGTCGAGGAGCTATTCAAAACAATCTATCTACCCCACAAAGACAGGAATAAGGTATGTGTACATCTTAGGCTTCTTGTATCTCACTTGTGAAACTATAATAAATATATTATTGTTGTTGTTGTTTAGTAATATACTATGCTCATGTATTTCAATATTTGCAAACATGCTTGTTTACTACTTTCTCTGTTTCAAAATGTTTCTCTTATTTTTCATTTTAGTAGAATGCCTCTTTTTTTTTAATAGTTTTTTAATTCTAACTTTCAATATGATATGTTTAGGATCACAGATTAAATAATATTTTGATAAATTCTAGTCATCTTTAATTTAAAATCACAAGATTTAAAAGTTTTTTTTTTTTTGTTACTTTTTTAAACTTCCTTTCAAATCAGAACGATACAAACAGGAAATGGATAGAGTATTAAAGGATTGAGGCTGTCTTTCTTATTGATGAAATCAAATTTAAAGACGAATATTTTTTATGCCATCGTCGTATTCTAAGCTTGTATAAATATCTAAAATCACAAAGATATGTCTTTCTAAAATTTATAATCATGTAAAAATTGTTTATTGAAAAACTAATATTATTTGTATTGGTGTATGTTCTCGATCTCTTATCTTTGACTTTTAGCTTCTTTGGACTTCTATGTATATGAAATAAAAACAACTAGTAATCCTATCTGTAAGATTCATCAGGATATATTTTAACCTTTTGTCTTACAAAAATAGGTTATAGAAATTAATGATCTTTTTTGTACTTCATTCACCTTGGTATTCTAGTGGATCTCTTTTGGTACTCCCTTCATTCATTTTTATTTGTCCATTATATTAAAAATACAGGTCAACTTTTACTTGTTCGATTTGAAAATCAAGACATAATTTATCATTTTATACTTATTTTATCTTTATTATTAAGTACTCTAATTTATTTCCCAATATCGATGATTAAAATAATTAAGAATACTATAGTAAAATTACCATTTTATTTGTTATTTCTTAAGAGTGTGTTAAATCAAACACGAACAGAACGAGTAATATATATGAATGTTTTACATTATTGAAGAACCCGTAAATGAAAGGAAAAGAAAAGTTGCTTATAAGAATAAAATTCAATTCCTAAATAGTTCATAGATCCATTTTAGTGGGTATAATGATTGAAAATCACAAGTATGAATAGAATATATTGACAATGGATGGACTAATTAAACCAATTTGGAGTCCAAATTACCACATGGAGCAAGAAAACGAACATAGATTTTATGTTCCACTAGGGATTCTCGTTAACTTACATGCTCATTTATTACAGAGTCAATAATCAGTAGATTCAAAATATCAATATTAAGATATTAAAAAAGTAGTTGATGATAGTAGGGTTCTCCATTAATAAACTAATTATTACGATCAAGGGATCCCACGGGGGATTATAGCCTGCTTGTTTAAATATTGTCAGAAGTGTTTTTTCGAAAAAAAAAAACTTTTAAATAAGAAGTAATTTGTATTTAACTAATTAATTTGAAAAATACTTTTATTAATATTAGAATAGCAACTGTGGGATTTCACTGGGTATGTTGTTGTTGTTGTTGTAATATTAGAATAGCAATTTAGAGGGGGGGGGGGGGGGGGGGGAGGAGACCGTCTCAGTTTTGGTTATGTGAGGCTTCTCTTTTATCTTACAAGTTAATGGAGTCAATGTTTAAAATTTTCAACTTGTAAAATTTAAAAAAAAAAAAAAAATCACACAACTAATATCAATTATGTGATGCACAAAATTAATTTTTTTGGTGCTTGGCTAACATTTCAAAAATATTTCTAGAGAAAATTTAGTCCATTAATTATGAAAAATAGTTTTGCTACTATAACATCAAATACAAGGACAGCAAGATATCGTGGAAGATGCATATATTAGACGAAGATGGCAGACGTACTTTAATAAGCTCTTGAATGAAGAGGGGGACAAGAGCATAGTGTTGGACGATTTGGAGTACTCCGAGATTCGCCGTGATTTTGGGTATTGTAGGCGCGTTAAGGTTAAGGAGGTGGAGGGGGTTAAGCGTAAGATGAGCCGGGGAAGAACGACCGGCCTAATGAAGCCCCCATAGAATTCTTGGAATAATGGGGGAAGGCAGGCTTGGAGTGGCTTACTCGGTTGTTTAATCTCATTTTTAGGACATCGAAGATGTCTGGAGAATGGAAATGGATTACGATGATCTCGTCGTACAAGATCAAGGGAGACATCCAAAATTGCAACAACTATTAGGGTATCAAATTGCTAAGCCATCGGATGAAAGTTTGCTAGAAAGTGGTGGAAACGCGATTGAGGAGGAATGTTTCATTTCCAAAATTCAGTTTGGATTTATGCCGGGGAGATCGAGCACAGAGGTTATTCACCTTGTTAGGAGGTTGGTGGAGCAGTACAGAGAGAAGAAAAGGAACTTTCATTTAGTATTCATTGACCTAGAAAAGGCATACGTCAAAGTCATGAGGGAGGTTTTATGGAGATGTCTGGAAGGTATGGGTGTTCATGTAGCACACATTAGAGTGGTTCAGATATGTATGATGGAGCCAAGACCCCGGTGAAGATATTAGATGATGACTCTGAACACTTCCCAGTAGTGAGGGCTCTGCACTAGGGATACGCTCTCAGCCCATTTCTTTTTGCCCTGGCAATGGATGCACTAACACGTCACATTCAAGGGAATGTGCCATAGTGCATGTTATTTGCAGATAACATTTGATTGACGAGACGCGGATCGGTGTCAAAGCAAAGTTGGAGGTTTGGGGACAGCCCTGGAGTCTAAAGGTTTCAAGTTCAGCAAGAGTAAGTGAAAATATTTGGAGTACAAGTTTAATGACGCAATTCATGAAGTAGGGGAGGATGTGAGGCTTGATACTTAAGTCATCCCCAAGAGAGAAAGTTCTAAGTATTTGGGGTTAGTTATCCAAGGTAATGGGGAGATTGACGATGATGTCACACATCGTATTAGAGCGGGTTGGATGAAGTACATGCTCGCTTCCGGCGTTTTGTGTGATAAGAATGTGCAGGTTCAACGGAGTGGTGGTGAGACTGACTATGTTGTTTGGGGCGGAGTGTTGGCGTGTTAAGAAAACTCATGTTCAGAAGATTAACATTGCAGAAATGAGGATGTTGAGATAGAAGTGGGCATACTGATGTGCCGTGAATTTCGGCACATTTTATGCCTTTGTAACTAGAAGTGTTGCTTGTTTTTAAGTGTTTTTACATTGTTTTTTATGTTATTTTTGTGTTTTATAGGGTTGGTTAACTAAGAATCGGAAATGAGATGAAATGCTGAAAAACGGACAAATTGGAGCTAAATGACGGTCTGTAACTCATGTTACGGACCGTAACTGGATCTGTAACTCATGTTACGGTCCGTAACATTGAACCGTAACAGGAGCCAAATTTCCAGAAAGTTTTCATGGAAAAATCAGTGTTACGATGTCGTGTTACGGTCCGTAACATCTCACCGTAACATCAGCCAAAATTTCAGAGAGTTGCCAAGTAATTGTCACAAGTTACGCTTCAGAAGGACGGACCGTAACACAGGTTACGGTCCGTCGCATGGTGGTCGTAACAACAAGTGGACAAATGACGAAATGAAGGACGGACCGTAACCTGAGTTACGGTCCGTAACGATGCGGCGTAAGGGCATTTTTGTCCAGAAACTTGGCGCGATTTTTGGCTCTATAAATACTTAATGTGGGGTTTTAATTCAGCAGCCAGATATTTTTGAGAGCATAAACTCTAGGTTTTTCATATTAGAAGTTTTTGGAGCATTTAAAGTAAACTACTTCACTTCCATTCCACCTTGTAATTGCATTGTAAGTATATTATGTCAACTTTTAAGCTTTCTTTGCTAGTCAAGATTATGAGTAGCTAATTTTAAAGCTAAGGTTGTGAGTCCCATGATGGATATTATGTGAATAGGTTTCTATTATTGATATATTCATTCAGTTTTTGTGATTTAGCGTTGGGTGATGATTGCAAGCATTATCCTAAGCCATTATATTAACTTTTCTTGGGAAAGAAAGTTAGTATTGGTAAGATTGAATGACAATGACTCGAGGCGTTAACCCTCGTTTAATAGATTAACTTAGGGATGAGAACAAGTCTAAATTGGCATTTTTAGTCATTCTTCGATTGCAACTCTTTTACATTCGGAAGAATCATAAAGAGGAAATATGACTTAACTGTTGGAAAACATTAAGAAGTTCTGAAGAGACCAAGTGCATATTCATAGAACAACCATTAGAAGTATATCACATTGAAACCTGAAGCATAATATCTAATCAAAATTGGGGAACACAACCTCAGTCTCTATTTCGCATTAAATACAATTTCAATCAAAATACTTAATTACATTATTCAACAATTATTTCAAACTATCAGGAATAGGATTAAAGCTTTTAAAGACTAGTATCGCATACGATTAGTACTCTTTTCTCTCCATATTCCCTGTGGGATTCGACCCCAACCTTGTTGGGTTACTATATTTGACAACGTCCGCTTTACATCATTAATAGGTGTAATTTGAGCGTATCAAATTTTGGCACCGTTGCCGGGGAATACGGTTTAGAAATTACTAATTGTTGTGTACTCTTCTTTAAAACTTTTTCTATTCCATCACACCTTGTTTGCTGTTGTAGCGAACCAGGTGAACATGGCAGGAAGACACAATCGCAATCAAGGAAACCAAAGGGGAATCCAAGTGAACCATCCTGCACCAGAAGAAGAGGAGGATGAGAATGTATTTGCGGAATTCATCGACGAAGCTGATTATGCTTCTGCTGTAGTTCCTCCTAGAACGGGAAATGCTAATTTCAAAATTGATAGCTCTATCTATCAGCTATTGAAACTTGAAGGCTATTTCCGAAATTCTTCGGAGGATTGTCCACTCCGACACCTGAAGAATTTCCTGCATGTATGTTCTCAACAATCCCAAGGTGTTGTTCCTGTTGATGCACTGCGGTTACGAGTCTTCAAATATTTCTTGGCTGGCCAAGCAAGGGAATGGTATGAAAAGCTCCCCAGCAATACCATTCATACCTGGAACGAGTTAGCCAATATATTCTTGAAAAAGTGGTTTCCACCAAGCAAAAAGGCTGAGCTTAGGGACAAGATCTTTGAGTTCAAACAACTTCCGGGGGAACAACTATATGCAGCATGGGAGCATTTCAAATATTATCTAGCTCAATCTCCGACCCATGGATTTCCGGATGCTATCCTCACCGAGAAATTCTACAAGGGGTTAGATACCATGAATCAAATTGTTGTCAACACTGCAGCTGGGGGATGCTTCATGGACAAATCATTTGTCAACATCACCAGGTTTCTCGACAAGCTTACTACCCACAACCAAGCTTGGCATTCTAGTGATAGTGAAACCCTGTCATATGGTAGTCCCTCTGCTACCGCGGTGGCCAAAGAAAATCATGAACGAGATCATGCTTTTGCTCAATTGCCAACCACCATGGATTTATTATCGAAGAGGCTTATGGAGAAAGAAGCCAAAGGTGTGAATGTTGTCGAGGAGATGCCACCTCATGCTCCCGGAATGTACCAAGTCTCTGAAGAAGCTTATCTAGAGGGGCAGCCACAATATGAAGATGCGAATTATGTCAACAACTCGCAAGGGGGCTATCAAAGGCAAAATTATCAAGGTCCCGGTAATCACCCATGGCAAAAGCCTCAACAATAATTTCAAGGAAACAATTATGGAAGAAATGATCAGGGCAATCCAAATCAAGGAAATTACAACAACTATAATTATGGCAACAAGAGCTCGAACCCCTACATCCCACCTAGGGGTCAAGCATCTAATTCCCAACAGTGGAGAGATAATTCAGCTAGCAACTCTGCTGGCAACACGTCTAATGATTCTGCGGAACTGAAAAGTATGATACAGAAAATGCTAATGAATCAAGACAGAACAGAGAGAACAATCAAGGGAATGTCTCAGGTCCAACTATCTCATTTAGCTTCCATTCAGAAGCTTGAAGCACAATTCAAAGACCTTTCCCGAGAAGTGCATACTCCTCAACGGGGACAACTACCGAGTGATACAGTTCCAAATCCAAAAGGTAGTGGAGTAAAATCTGTGGAGAATGTTCTTGCTATTAGCACCAGAAGTGGAAAAATACTTCAAGGTGCTAATAAAAAGGTGATTGATCTGGAACCAATTGTTGAAAAAGAAGAAGCGCAGCCTGATGTACCTGATGTTATTGTAGAGGAAGAAGCAGAGGAGGAAGTCCCTATTGTGGCTGAAGAGGAGCAGAATCTTGAAAATCTCAAGGCACAAGGAGAAAAACAGGAAGGGGGAAAGGCAAAACTTTCCGGCGCTCTTCGCCCTTTGAGCCAATTGTTTAAATCTTCATCGCCTTTTCCTCAAAGGCTAGTGAGAAAAACTGAAGATGAGAAGTGCTTGCGATTTTATGATCAACTCAAGCAGTTGACGATGAACATTCCTTTCATGGACGCTGTCCAAGAAATGCCTGGCTTTGCTAAATATTTGAAGGATCTTTTAACGAAGAAAAAGAAGCCATTGAAACACGACACTGTGGGTATCACTCACCGCGTTAGTGTTATTCTTTCCAAGACCACAGTGCAAAAGAGGGAAGATCCTGGAGCATTCACAATTTCATGCACCATAGGGCAGCAGGATTTCGCCAGGGCTTTGTGTGATAACGGGGCGAGCATAAATCTTATGCCCCTGGAAATTTCAAGAGATCGGGGCTAGCGATGCCAAGGCCAACTACCATGAGGTTGCAGATGGCTGACAGATCGATAAAAAGGCCAGTGGGGGTAGTTGATGATGTGCTGGATCAAATCGGGGAATTCCTACTGCCGGCAGATTTCGTGATTCTTGATTGTGCTATTGATCAGGAAATTCCTATCATTTTGGGAAGACCTTTCCTTGCGACAGGAAGGGCTCTTATGGATTCCAAGAAGCACGAGATCAAGTTCCGGGTGAACGATGAGGAGGTGACTTTTCACGTTAGCAAAGGCATGAAATTACCTAGTCCTTATCAAAGTATTTCAGTCATAAACTCTGTTGATGAGGTGGATAAAGCAGTGGAATTTAAAATGGAGGAAGAATGCTTGAGTGAAGCATTATTGGCCATCTTGGTAAATTTTGATGCCGAACAAATGGAGGGATATATTGAGACAGTGAATTCACTCACCGGTCTGGGGTCTTACTCTTATGAGCCCAAGAAATTTTCTCTTGATTTAGAGAAGCGAACAACTCCTCCAGCAAAACCATCAATCATTGAGCCACCGAAGTTGGAACTCAAGCAACTTCCATCCCATCTTAAATATGTGTTTCTTGGAGCAAATGCTACTCTTCCAGTTATTGTGTCATCACTTCTGAATGAGGGCCCAGTTCAGAGACTCATCGCAGTCTTGAGGAAGCATTTAAGAGCTTTGGGTTGGACTATTGCAGACATCCGGGGGATTCCCTCCGAAATTTGTGAGCATAAAATTCAGTTGGAGGAGGAAAGTTCACCAAGTGTTGAGCATCAGCGAAGATTGAATCCACTGATGCAAGAGGTGGTAAAGAAAGAGATTATTAAGTGGCTAGATGTTGGGGTGGTTTACCCAATTGCCAATATTCCATGGGTAAGTTCAGTCCAATGTGTGCCAAAGAAAGGGGGCATCACTGTTATCCCTAACTCAAAAAATGAGTTGATTCCAACAAGAACTGTCACCGGTTGGAGAGTGTGTATGGACTACCGGAAGTTGAACACGGCATCGTGCAAAGATCATTTCCCTATACCTTTTATTGATCAAATGCTTGATCGGCTAGCTGGAAGGTCTTATTATTGTTTTTTGGATGGGTACTCAGGATACAACCAAATCAACATTGCATTGGAAGACCAAGAAAAGACTACTTTCACTTGTCCCTATGGAACATTCGCTTTCAGCCGGATGCCATTTGGTCTTTGCAATGCTCCGGCTACTTTCCAACGATGTATGATGTCCATATTCTCCGACATGGTTGAAAAATTTCTTGAAGTATTCATGGATGACTTCTCTGTGATGGGAGATTCATTCGATGAATGTTTAGACCATCTTGATCGGGTACTGCAAAGATGTGAAGAGACAAACCTCGTTCTCAACTGGGAGGGAATTGTCCTTGGCCATAAGATTTCAGAAAGAGGGATTGAGGTCGATCAAGCCAAAATCGATGTGATTTCACAACTTCCTCCACCCATTTCAGTAAAAGGAGTTCGGAGTTTCTTGGGACATGCCGGATTCTATAGGAGGTTTATCAAAGACTTCTCCAAAATTGCAAACTCTTGGAAAAAGAGTCCAAATTCAATTTTGATGAGAAGTGCATTAAGGCTTTCGACGAGTTGAAGCTGAAGTTAACCTCCGCACCTATTGTTGTGTCCCCGGATTGGTCGTTGCCCTTTGAATTAATGTATGACGCAGTGGTCTTGCAATTGGCGCTGTGCTTGGTCAGCGGTTAAACAAGATCCTGCACCCAATTTACTACGCCAGCAAAACACTGAATGGAGCTTAATTGAACTATACAGTAACGGAGCAGGAATTACTTGCTATTGTTTATGCCTTTGAAAAGTTCCGAGCTTATTTGTTGGGTGCTAAGGTAGTGGTTCACACTGACCATGCTGTCTTGCGTTACTTGATGGCTAAAAAGGATGCTAAGCCTCGGTTGATAAGATGGGTGTTGTTGCTACAGGAATTTGACTTTGAAGTCAAAGACCGAAAAGGGTCAGAAAATCAAGTAGTTGACCATATCTCCAGACTTGAAGCACCAGGGAAACCGATTGATGTGCTGGATATTGATGACACTTTTCCGGATGAAAGAGTCTTGGTCATCTCTAATGATGTGGCACAATGGTATGCCGATATTTCCAATTATTTGGTAACTGGCATCGTTCCTAAAGAGTTGAAGGCATATCAAAGGAAGAAATTCTTGAGAGATTGCCGACAGTTTTATTGGGATGAACCTTACTTATTCAGGACGTGTGCTGACAATATGATCCGGAGATGTGTGGCGGAATCTGAGGTTATGGATATTTTGAAGGCGTGCCATGATTCTCCAGTTGGTGGACATCACAGTGGAAATCGAACCGCAGCCAAGGTGCTAGAGTGTGGCTACTACTGGCCAGCCATTTATCATGATGCAAATATGTTGGCACGCTCTTGTGATAAATGCCAACGACAGGGCACGATAGGTAGGAGGCATGAAACTCCGATGAATTTTGTTCTTGAGGTGGAGCTCTTTGATGTATGGGGAATTGATTTTATGGGGCCCTTCGTGAGCTCCTACGACCTAAAATACATTCTTGTTGCGGTGGATTATGTCTCTAAATGGGTGAAGGCAGTGGCCTTGCCTAACAATGATGGTAGGAGAGTCAATGCCTTTCTAAAAAAGAACATCTTTACTAGATTTGGCACTCCTAGAGCTATTATTAGTGATGGTGCCTCTCATTTCTGCAACAAACCATTTGTTGATCTTCTTGAAAAATATGGCGTGCATCACAGGGTTGCCACTCCATATCATCCTTAGACGAGTGGTCAGGTTGAGGTCTCAAACAGAGAGATAAAAATCACCTTGGCAAAGACAGTCAATGTAAATCGCACTGACTGGTCCAAAAAGTTGGATGATGCTTTATGGGCATATCGCACGGCATTCAAAACGCCTATCGGGACTTCACCGTATAAGTTGGTATTTGGGAAGGCATGTCATTTGCCTATTGAGCTTGAGCATAAAGCCTTTTGGGCATTGATAAAGCTGAACATGGACTGGCATGAAGCAACAAAACTGAGGTTCTTTCAAATCAACGAGATGGATGAATTTAGGTACAATGCCTATGAAAGTGCAACATTGTACAAGGAGAAGATGAAATACTATCATGACTCAAAGATCCTAAAAAGGGCTTTTCAGCCAAAGGATTTGGTCTTGTTGTACAATTCACGCCTAAAGTTCTTTCCGGGCAAGTTAAAGTCTCGGTGGTCTAGTCCTTTTGAAATCGCAAGTGTTTCCCCGAATGGAAGCGTCATTGAGGTGAAATCCGAGGATGGCACTCGGACTTTTAAGGTGAATGCACAAAGAGTGAAGCATTACCATTGGTGTATTGATGATGGTAAGGTCGTTGATAGGTATCGTTTGAAATACGGTTCCTGAACTCGAAAATGAGGTATCACGTCGAGCTGTGACGTTAAACCAAGCGCTGTGTGGGAGGCAACCCGCATTTACCGCTTTGTAAGTAGTTTAAATTTTGTATTTTCCTTGTGTTCTTTTGTGTTTTTGATGTGCTAATGTGGTAGGATTCTGAGAACTGAAGAGGCCAAATAACTGCTGAGTTTTTCCCAGACAAGACGCTCCACGTTACGGCCCGTAACCCATGTTACGGTCCGTATCATGTAGCATAACCAGCGATAAGAAAAGGCAGAAATCACTGAAGGATGAAGAAGAGTGTTACGGTATGAGTTACGGTCCGTCGTACGTGTTACGGACCGTAACACCGGATCGTAACTTTGATACAAATTCTGGCATTCACTGGAAATTTTGAACACGTTACGCCAGGTGATACGGACCGTAACACTAGTTACGGTCCGTCGATTGTAGTGCCAGGTCATTAATGAATAAGTGAAACGGGGTCGTTTGGTTGACCGTAACACGTGATACGGTTCGTATCTCATGTTACGGTCCGTAACAGGGAACGTAACCGTCGGGCATGTTTAAATACATGACCCGACGGTTACCAAATTTAAATTAAAAAAAAAAAAAACGAACCGCCTCTTCACTCTCTAACTCCCTCTCCTTCTTATTTTTCTCTTCATCTCTCCCTCTCTACATCTCCTACTCTCCTTCATATTTCTCTCAATCTTGTTGCTCTTTTCTTGTCAAAAATCACTACTTTAAATTTCGAGTTTCGTCAAATCATCGCCAACGATCAGGTATCACCATGTCTTAACTCTCTTTCTTCTTTTATCGAGACGATTGCTATGATCTTCATGCGTGAATTCATATGATATGTGTTGAAATTAGTGTTTTGACTGTCTTGATTTAGTTTGAATTCCCATTGATTAATTGTGCGGGGTTTGACAATGGATGGGGGTTGGGATTGGTATGTGTGCTATTTGCAAGATTCGTGGGCACAAGCACATTGTTTCCCACTGATTTGGAGGGCAATCCGATTGAAAGTTTCATTCGTGAATTTACTAAATCGGTTTGCCCACCAACTGTTCGATAAAAGTCCCCAATGAAAACTTTAGTAAAATCGGGTGAAGTCTGAGTAACCCGAGGTATGTGAGGGGATAAAATATTATTTTACAACATATCCATGGAGCATTAAGTCGAAAATCTTGGCCTCGTGCTTAAAACGAGAAAATTTGGCCAAGCCATTTGTTTGTTAATCTGTTGCCCGTCATTTTGTGTTACAGACCGTAACGTGTGTTACGGACCGTAACATCGCACCATAACACCGATAATTTCCATGAAAACTTTCTGGAAATTTGGCTGATGTTACGGTGGGATGTTACGGACCGTACCCTATGTTACGGACCGTAACACCACACCGTAACATCGATGGTTTCCATGAAAACTTTCTGGAATTTTGAGAGACATTACGGTGAGGTGTTACGGACCGTAACACGAGTGACGGACCGTAACACGAGTGACGGACCGTAACATCATACCGTAACACCTCTCAAATTTCCAGTAACTTTTCTGGAAATTTTGGTCATGTTGCGGTGAGATGTTACGGACCGTCGACTGTGTTACGGTCCCTGTGTTAGAAATGAACAAACTGAGTTACGGTTTGATGATACGGACCGTAACGCGTATGACGGTCCGTCGACTGTGTTACGGTGCCTGAGCTAATTGAAGCCATAATTTGAACCAATACACTGTGTAATTGAGTAACTTCTCCTGTATTATATCTAACTTTACCTTACACAGGTATGGGTAAACCACGGCAAGCAAAAAAGGCTTCACCTAAGGTTGCGGAAAAAGGAAAAGGTCGTGTTGCCCGCAAAGTAACCTCAAGGTTGCGTGACGACGATCTAATCAAGGACGCCAGTACTACAAAGCGGTCAGTCGCACCTAGCAGGCCAGCCCCACCAGTCGCACCCAGCCGGCCAGACCCACCATCAGAAAGCTCCTCCTTGGCTGAGGAGTCGAGTTTGTCGAGCCAGAGTGAACCCCGGCAGGCTGCCACCCCACCACACCGACTTCAACCATCTATTAGACAGCCTACTACGGAGGAGCGCGAAAAAGAGCGCGAGCAGGAAAGTAGAGAACTTGACATTCGGATGCAAGCTATGAATGAGAAGATCCTCCGGTTTTCTGTGGAGGGATCTGAAGATTTGTACAACAAGGGGTGTGAGCTGGTAAAGAATGAGGGGCAGGACCTAAGGCGGAGTATTTTCGAGGAGAGGACCGTCAGTTTCGACGGTCTCGATAGTTATCCAGGCATTCGTGACACTATCCGCTTCCATAAGGTAGAGTTTCTGAAAAACTCTATGGGGTCTTACATCCCGATTTTTGTTCGGGAATTCTACGCTTCTTACGGGGCTGCTGTATTCAAAGCACTAAAAAAGGAGGCAGCGCGCAAGTCAAGTACCGACAATGACCGAGGTTATAATGCGGAAAAAGAAGATAGACATCTCTCTGACGGCTATCAATAGAATACTATTCGGGGCGGATTATATAGAGCCTACAGCAGCGGAAGAAGGGGAGTTTGTATACAAAATTGAACATAAAGATACAATCTCCATCCGAAAATGGGTGGCTTCAGTTATTGCACGAACAACAGATCCCGAATGGGCCATGGTGTCAAAGTTGACAGCCATCGCGCGAATTTGGAAAAACACCCTCACGCTAGAGGCAAAATTTTGGTGGCAGATTGTTCTATTTCGCATCCGTCCTACCCAGACAGATAATGTTTTGACTCCGTACAGGGCTGTTCTTGTAGCTGCCATTATGTCGAGGTATAAGATCAACTTCGGACGACTGATAGCAGCAGATCTCCGAGAGAGAGCCACTCAGCCGGCCACTTCCCTCATTCATCCATTTCTGCTTACGCTATTATGCTTGCGTGCAGAACCAGAACCCCTACCCCATATCGATCACAGTCTGATCGCCATAAGTATTTATGACATCACAAAGGGGAAGGATGATGTGTTGAGCCAGGGTTCAATGCCATCTGCATCGTCTTCTGAGGTCCCGGAGGGGCCAACGGGATCAGATGTTATACCCTTGGCTATCATGGGTGCTGAGGAAGCTGTTGCGGGTCAGCCCACAGATTCTGAGGCTCAACCCGCTGCTCATGCTACACATCCCATGCCAGCTCCAGCCGCACCTACTTCGGGTAGTCCTACCTCGTCGACTGAAGCGAGCCCAGCATCGGCTCAGCCAATACCGGGAGTCCCACCCGAACTTGTGAGAAACATGATGTTCAATAGGGAAAGTTTTGAGGCAGTGGTCCTGCAAGCAGATCACACAGATAGGCAGGTCAAACAGCTCATGACTGAGCTGAAATTGTACACTAAAAGAGCCATTGATGCTGTGTTGCGGCCAATCAAAGAATAGCTGGCTGATGACCACCTACGGATCGACTCTCGGATAGATGGTATTGAGAACAGAATGACTGAGCTGACCAGGACACACCCTGCTATGGAGGTGGGCACTATTCGAAGTGAGTTGCGGTATGTCAAGGATGATGTACAGAAATTGAAGGCCCAGGAAGTGGCTGTGGCGACGGACCAGCTTCCTAAAGTACACACGGAGTTGGTACAGAGCCTATACCAGCCGGTTCAGAGCCTACTCGGGGATGATGACATCGAGGACACGGTTGAGGAAGAGCACGACGAGGAGTTGGAAGAGGATATCCCCTCTTTGGCCAAAGGGAAGCGCAGCAGAGCCTCGCCAGATGATGAAAACCTCGACCCCATTCTCCAGATCCTTGATCCATTTGCTGATTTGCGCCCACAGAATGAGGAGGAGGAGCGGCGTACTTTGAAGAAGATCCGCCAAGAGTCCCGGCTGAGTTCTGACACCGCAGGAGCTACTTCTAGCTCAACCCATCCCATTGAGTCGGCTCATCATGCTTCTCCCCCACCCACTGTGACTGGGAATTCCAGTGTTGGCCAGCCTGACACCACCAATGCTCCACCTCATGATGCTGCTGCAGATCCGAGCGCCTAGTGCGCTCCAGGGAGGCCCTCCATTCTTTTGATGCATTATATTGATGCCTTGAGGGCAATGCATAGTTTTAAGTTGGGGGTGTGGGTAATTGCTGTTGTTTGTTGGGATTGTTGTTTTAGTATACTGGATATTGTTTTTATTGTTTTTGTTTTTGGTGGGTATTTTATCCCAAATTGTGATAGTAAGCATGTGTTTAGGACAATTGTTATTGTTTGTGTTTTTGTTGGTATTGTTTTTATTATTAAGTATGTGTTAGGACCTTCTTCGGCTAGTCTTTGCTATGTGTACTATTCCCGAAGAACGCTATGTGTATGTTGAACCTGGCATGTTTAGGATGTTTAATATAGAAGTAAAGTAATGATGACTTAAGTGGTGGTGGTCTGTGTTTCTAGCATAGATAAAAGTGGTTTTTACAGTTCAATGATATCCCTCCGAAAAAATAATTTGTGATGTACATCAAGAATGAGTTGTTGATATTGACATGTATGGTTATTTTAATGACATTCCAAAGAAAGGGTGTTCATGCATGTGAAATCTTCAAACGGAAATGAAGTCAGAGTATTTAAACAATCCTTATGCCATTGTGTTGTGAGTTCTTAGTTTCTATTTGCATATGATGCTTGTAATCTAGAACTTGCCCGGTTGGTCGTGCGTAAATTCTAAGGAGAGTTTGATTGTGAAGTGATCTTAGGCTTTCTTTGTATTAAACCCAAAGCCTGTTTATCTTAAATAAGCCTAGCCCGTACAGAAAATGATCCCTAGTCTCCCATTTTGAGCATATAGACTTTTTCTTCGATTAACCGTGAACTAACCTCTTTCCTTTCTGTGAATAAACCCATTTGGCACCAAGTCCCTCCTTGACACTGAAGAATGGCAAATGAGGCTAAAAGCCTAAGTTGGGGGTGACAAGTGAAAAATGCGGAAAATGAAGCTCAAAGGCCTGTTGGGGGTGATCGCGAATATTAAGGGGCATAATATATATATATATATATATATATATATATATATATATATATATATATGTATGTATATACAAAAAAAAATTAGATATATAGGTATATAAGCTCTAAATAAATCCACGCTGAAGATGGAGGGTCGGAAATGATAGGAAGAATGGTGAATGAAGTCAAAAAGAAGTGTCGAGGAGGTTGAGTCACCGATATCCAAATATTCATCCTACCCGTCCCTAAGCCAATGTTACAAGCCCAAAAGGTCCTAATGTGATCACAATCAAATTGTTCAAAGTTGAAGGCATGGAAAATAAAGGCAAGCCTATGGTATGTGCACGCATGGTATGAGGTGTGAGTGGCCCCCGTGGAGGATAAGTTGTGTGAAAGGAGATTGAGATGGTTCAGACATGTGCAGAGGCTCATGTGTGAGGTGTGAGAGTTTGGTTGTGGTGGACCTAAGGAAAGGTAGAGGCAGGCCTAAAAAGTCTTGGAGAGAGGTGATTAGGCATGATATGGCGCAGCTTCAACTTACTAAAGACATGACCCTTGATAGGCGAGTGTGGAGATCGATTATCAAGGTAGAGGCTTTAGTAGATTGTCGTGGATCTTATATACGTACCAGAAATATTAGTAGCTTTTACATCTACTTTTTCTTAACTCTCTAGGGCTACCTGCTTTTTTCTTTCATTTCATTTATCTTATTATCTCGTTGTTGTTACTGCCTTGCCCTTTATTATGGTTGTTTTTTCATCTTTCATTGAGCCGAGGGTCTATCGAAAATAACATCTCTATCTTTACAAGATAGTAATAACAATTGCGTACATTCTACACTTCGCAGATCCCACCGGGTGAAATTATACTGTTTGTTATTGTTGTTGTACATATTTTTTCCTAAAAATTTGATAAAACGCTAAAACTTTCTAAAGTAGTTCTTTAAAAAAAAAAAAACTAAGTATTTTGACTACTTACAAACTTAGGAAATTTACTTGTCATAACTAACTCTAAGACCTATTTATGAATAATAACTACCTTTTATTTTATTTATTTTTTATAGCTAAAATATTTTCTTAAATTACACATCATAACTAGGGTCCTGTATTTTACAAGTTTCTATTAATTAATCCCTAATTAACTATTACAATATTCCAATAGTAATGTCTTCTTCATCACTAAACCATCCCACCATTGCCGCCAGCCCGCCACCAACCAAACACCCCCCCCCCCTTTCACCACCTGCTTTCTTCTTCTTATTTGGATGAAAAATCCCTCATTTTAACTACCCTAGTGGTATTATTTCTCCAACTACCTTCTTCTCCATTTCACCCCCCCCCCCCCTACCCCCAAACCCTTTTCCCTCCGATCTCCGGCGAACTTGACGCTACCCCTCCCCTTTCATCTTATTGTCACGACCCAACCGGAGGGCCGCGACGGGCACCCGGTGCTAGCCCACCCGGCGCCTCTTAACATACCTTTACATTTACATCTAGGTAAGCCATATATTAAATCATGCATTTTTATTCATCAATCGAACTAATCCCATCGGACAACAATATTTTTATATCGTCGTTGGCATCTATGCCCATGTCAATGTATATAAGCCGACGAGGCTAACAAAATGATGTACAAAATATAGGCCGACAAGGTCAAACACGTCTAACCATATACACATATCTACGAGCCTCTAAGGAGAGTATGTCACATCATATAGGCGGGACAGGACCCCGCTATGCCCATAAATATGTACACAAATGAATGAGTACCAAAAAGCTATAGCTCTGAATGAAGTGGAGCTCCGCTACGTAGTCCCTGAGAAAATATAGATATGGATCAAGCCTGTCTCCCTAGCCACCTGCGGGTATGACGCAACGTCCACAAACAAAAGGACGTCAGTACGAAGAATGTACTGACTATGTAAAGCATGATCAATATCAATAAGGAAGCATAAATAGCAACATAAGGAGTAGCATGAGATGGGAGATAGTAATATCGTCGTCATAAGCACTTACTTGTCTTGTATTACGCCCTATTTTGAACGGGTCCAATATAGTTTGCAACTTCACGGTTCTTCTAACTAGTTTTAAAAGGGTTAGAGTCACCACCTAATTTTTAAGGAAAAATAGGAAACCTATATGTATTTGTGTGTATACTCCATTTTTAGTCCACGAAACCTATAAGATTCTAGATAAGGGTTTTATTTACCCCGAGGGGAAGGTATTAAGCATCCCTCAGAGCCTGCCCAAAGACAGTCCTTAGACTTAGTTTAACTGAACACTAGAGGGGGATTATCTATCTGTTTATCATTATTATTGCCTGTTTTCAAAATGTTATGACTTCATGAAAAGCTATATTAAGTGATAATATACTAAGTATATACAGTGTATAAAAAATGTATTTATATCAAGTATCAAGTATCAAGTATTCATAAAGAATGTATAGTAAAAAAGAATATATAAAAGAGTATAAAGAGAATGTACCTCGTAAGTATAAAAGTATATCTATTAGTACCAAGAGTGTATATATATGTTAGTGTAAAGAATGTGTAACTATATTAAGAATATATAAAAAAAAATGTAAGACTATGTAAAAAATAAATGTATCAAGGATTTAAAGAATGTGCGTCTATGTAAGAATGTATGGATATTAAATAAATAAAGAATGTATTTTCAAGAATAAAAGAGTGTATATCGAACATAAAATATCTAAAGAATTGTATAACTAGGTATATTAGTCCATAAAGAATGTGAAAATATTCTACGAATTTTCATTGGTGTAAAGAGTTTATAGGGCAAAATTATTCAGAAAAGTAAAGTTTATTTGACTTGTTTCTACCGTTTAGTTAAAAAGAGTGTTTGTTTAATGAATATCCTATCAAAAGAATAAGGAGCAAACTAATTGTAAAAAGTATTGGTAAAAAATAAGTATAAGGGATTGTGAATAAAAAAATGAGTGAAAATGTGTAATGCCTCTAAAGAATAAAAGATTTGTGAATAGAAGACTTAATATTTGCCTAGCGTCAAAATGTGAATTTAACTTAATTAAAATATGTATTCGCGTACACGAAACAATATAAAATGTAGTTATGAAAGTATATAAAGAATATAAAATAAAGGATGGACTAGTATTTTTGCCTAAATGTCAAAAGTGTGAATTTACTTAATAAAGTATTTATACCAAATCAATTTAATCTAGTTATGAAAGTATTGACGGCCTAAGTCTTGCCTAAAGCGAATGACAATTTTAAGTTTAACAAACAAGACGACAAGTAAATAAATATATCAACCCATCATTCCAAAAATAAAGTTTCCACTATACTATGAGTTTATGTTTTGTACAGTTATATAAAAAAATGCAGAAAGTAAATACAAATAGTGATTCGATGAAATCTTCGGATTCCTTCCGAGTGTCGTCTTCGGGATGTATCTACGGGTACCTGTATAAACACTTAGTGAAAGTGTTAGCAAGAGAATAAATAACTATCGAATGGATTAAAGAAATAATGAATAAACTTAAAATAAAAGACCTGTCTTTTGTACATGGGAGGCCTTGGAAATCGACGGAAATTTCTTCATCGGCCATGGGGGTTTAGTATTCGCCCAAATGAATTTAACTAAATGCGATAAAAAAGTTAACAGTACCATTGACCGCCAAAAATATTTTTTCAGGCACAAAGCCAATATTTATTTAGTAAAAGAAATGTAAAATCAGTCCGACTGCAACGTAACAGGGATGAACGTAGTACAAAACCAATAGCAAAATTAGCTATAGCTAGATTACAACAGCAGCAATAACTAAAAAAAATGAACTCGCAGAACACGCCCGACAAATGCAAAGACAGCGCCAATGATTTTCCGAAACAGTTAAGGCAACACAAAAATTATTAAAAGACAATAATAAACATAGCAATGGTTTAAGGTAGCATAGTAGTGATAGCAAACGTAGTCAAAACGGGCAGCCATGGTAGTCGGAGAACAATCTCCGGCGAAGCTCCGGGCAAAGTAGTAGAAAAAAAAATAAAGGGAGAAGGGAAAGGGACTGGCGGTGTTATTGCTGTGGTGACAACGTGAGGAGGGAAAAGGGGCTGGAGGGGAAGCTAAGTGGCGGGGAAGGGCGGCGTGGTTGTGGTGAAGGAGAAAACGAGAGAGATGTAGAGAGGAGGAAAGGGGATGGGGTTGTGTGTTGGCGGTGGCTGTTTGGTGGTGGTGTCATTTGTGGTGGCAGTGAGGGTGGTAGTTCGTGGCTATGGTTGGAGGGGTGTGGTGAGGAAGATAAAGGGCAGTGGTGTGGTTGCTGTTTCGTGGTGGTTGCTGTTTCGTGGTGGTTGCTAGCGGAGTTGTTTGCTGCTCCGGTTCACTGGAGATGGAGCTCCTCGCCGGAGCAGCGGGGGTGTTGTGGGCTGGTTTCGGGGTGGTGAAGGTTTACCGGAAGTGGAGGAGAAAAAGGGGGAAAAAGGAGGAGGCCGGCGATGTGGCGGCTGTTTTAGGAGAGGAGATTAAGGTTTTGAAATCTGAAAAATGTGTTGGTGTCTAAAAGCTGAAAATGAAATTAACCCCTCTCTTTTTCTTATAATGTAAATAAATACCCTCTTTTATCCAAAAAATAAAGGAACTCCTCCTCTTGTCCCCTTAGCCCTTTTAACCTATGTTTAAAAATACATTATCCAATGGATCAAAAACCTAACCCATCACTTCAGATGTCAACTTTTTAAAAGGTGACGAGACTTTGACTTGACCGAATTCTTTCTCAGCATTTGAGATTAATTGCTCCGACTTTTCTGTGCACTGGCGGACTGTACTAAAATATAGTTAATTAATACATGTGCAAGTATAAAATGCAATTATTAATGTATAAGATATGAAAATTTATTGCTATGAAATTAAGAAACAATTATTAATTGCACAAAATATTAGTATTACGCTGTATATGTGCAAAAATAATGATTCTTGGAAAATGATAGTAAATTGATAAAATTCCTAAAATAAGGATAATTATCAATAAATTATCGAAAAATGTAAAAATGTGTAAAAAATGTATTTCGCGCTCTTTAACGAATCAGGGCCCCCCAAAACGTTAATTTTAAGCACGTTGAGCCAAAATTAGGTGTCAACACCTTGCATAGGAACTTTCCATTTCTAGTGCGTGATTGTGTACATACATCCGTATCCATGTCCGTATTCATATCCGTACTCATTTACATTCATATCCATAATCATATTCGTATACATATTCTTATTCGTATTTGTATCATGTCCGTATTCATACTCATTTCTATATCATATACATATCATTTAGCATACCCGACCACGAAGGTTCGGTGTTTCACATACCCGACCATGGTTAGGCTCGGTGATCATACATACCTGGCCAACCAAGGTTCAGTGTTACACATACCTGGCCCTACTAAGGCTCAGTGTTATCCGTACCCAATTGCAGTGGTGCGCGCGCATCGTCATATACATATATATGTACATATACATCTATATATTCTACCCGGCCATATAAGCTCGGGGTTTCATAATAGCCATGCATAGGCACACATACATATAAGCTCATAGGCATCTTTAGCATTATCACCACTATCATCGTCATCATTATCGTTATCGCTATTATCGTCGTCATCATTATTATTATTATTACCATTATCGTCATTCATTACATTTATCCTTATAGGATTATTCGTCATATGAGGAATCCAGTACAATCGTAATACACATCAAGGATTATAAGCTTTGCAGCCTTTGGAGAGTCACTTGGAGGATATCATAGACTTATAAAAGATTTAGAAGATTGGCCAAAGAACCATGCCTTATGAAAGAAGGGTTAGCCTTACATACCTTTCCGTTCAACTATTTTACCACTTGCACGTTCTCCTTCAACGCTCACGTTTCTACATTCATTGAAGTTATACTATCATTAGAAATCGATAGCTAGCATACACGACTAAAACTAGAAAAAATCGGATAGCATCTCCTTTATTTATACGACATTCCTCCATATCGGATATCAACTCCCAAACGTCAATAATACGTTCACAACATCATAACAATAGTCCTTATTCATTCACATTATCTATATTTCTCAATTCACTCCCAATCACCCATATCCATGGTCATAACACACATTTACATTCATTCATATACAATGTCTATCTCATGTTCTTAACATCATTTATAACATATCAATATCACAACACATCAAGAATCATGACTCAATTCAAGCTATTACTCAAAATGGCACTATTCCACATTCATGATCTACAATCCAAGTATTTCAACTTTCAAATACCTTAAACAACATGGAAATACCATAAATCTTACCTTAGGTGTTGTAGGAACAAGTTTTGGGTGGAAATACTTCACTTGAGCCAAAACCCTAGTTCATCTCTAATGAGATTTCTTGACTTGGATGATCCTCAATGGGTTTTCCTAGACTTGATTTGCTTAGTTTATGTTGTTGATCACTAATACCTCTTGAATTCTTGTGGAATAAATACAGAGAGATGTTTTAGAGAGAAGGGGTGTGATAGGGAAATGAAATGAAATGAAACTTGGATCCCTTATTTAATGAACCAAATCTGTCCCGACTAGTTCTACGGACCAACATACGGTCCGTATAAATTATACTGACCGTATGTCTGGCCGTAGAATTGGTCCAAAGAATGGTGACAATTTGGGCTGATTATACGGTCCGTATGTTTTATACGGCCAGTATGTTTGGCCGTATAATCCCCTGTGATCCGAAGTTCGTTTTCGTCGACTCGTTTGATCTCCAATCCTTATGGAACCTTCTTAGCACTTTTTTATCACCTCATTTACAATCTAAGGACGTTATAACTCTTCTCCAAAGCATCACTAAATCCTCGTTAACTTGTTACTCGTAATTTATTTTCGATATCTATCGTAAGTCTTTCCTTCTCTTGGCAAACTTTCTCCCCCTATCTCAAACATCTTTGAAATCTTAATTAGGGTCATCGAATGTCCTTTCTTACTTATGGAAATACCGTATACTTCGTGCTCTTTGTTAGTCTATTCACTGTGCATCAACGGAAAATTTTCCGAGGTGTAACACTTATCTTTTGGTTTCACACTTAAACTCATCGAAGAACCCCTCAGATCTGGTCACAAGTGTATTTTTCTGGCGTTGCTCCGACGTACACCGTTGAAGCAACACCGACGAGTACCACAGAGCCATTACCGGCGACCCAGTGTTGGGGAAACAAATCTGGCCATTTGTTCTATTCTCCGACGAACGTTTGACTCACCCCTCCACTCTCTGTTGACTGTATTCTTCATTTCTTTTAGTGTACATAGAGTGTTTTTTTTTGTGTTTTCACCGGAGATCTGACCTGATTTGACTGTATTCTCCATTTTTTAGTATACTTAAAGTGTATTTTTTGTATTCGCTTGTATTTCTGTATTTCGAAGGAGAAAATGTGCATTTAAATAATCAAATACACCCGAATACAGTGTATTTCTTAAAAGGATTTGAATGTATTCATCTTTTTTGGTGTAAATCCAGTGGTATTTTGTATTTCGCTTGTTTTTTTTTTTTTGTATAGAGTATATGTTTTTGTATTCGCTTGTATTTCTGTATTTCGAAGGAGAAATTGTGTAATACACTCGAATACAATGTATTTTTTTTAAAAGGGTTTGAATGTATTCATTTTTTTTTTTTGGTGTAAATACAGTGAATGTTCCAAATATAGAGCCTATTTTTACTCCACTTTGCTTTCACGATTTTTTTTATTTCACTATATTTCAAAACAATGAAATATAGTCGTTGGGACATTAAAGGTAGCCACGATTTGTAATTACCAAACTTGTAACTATATATTGTGAGGAGCTAATCAAATACTACAAACCTGTAACTATATATTGTTAGGAGCTAATAAAAGATACTCCCTCTGTTTCAATTTGTTTGAACCCATTTCCTTTTTAGTCCGTGCCAAATTGAATGACCTCTTTCCTAATTTGGAAACAAATTGTTGCTCCCAAACGCACACGCAAGTATACGTGGTCGTACAAGTAATATAGACTGTTAAGTCCAGATATCGATCCCACAGAGACTTAGATTCTACTGTTAAGCTAATTCAAGTTCGGGTGAAACTATTCAAGAAAGTGAAAATCAAGATGTTTATTGTATTAAACTAAAACTGAAAAGTAAACAATTTGTGATGGGTGTTTTTGTGACTGGGAATATCTTGACAAAGGTTGTAAGAATTATCAGATAAGAGAAAGATCTAGGGTCATGGCTTTCGAGAATCCAGTTGATCTTCGGACAATTCCACCTATTTTATTTCCTGGGTTACTAGTTGACGGGTTAATTATACTTTATGATATTCTCTCGAACTACTCACAAGCCTGTAGATGTTACTATAACGCCTATATCTCTATGGTCATCAGAGGTAACAAGAACGCATTTATTTCTCCGTATTCAACTAAGTAGGGCTAAAGGGTATATCTCTATCCTCAGTAGCGAAACGATTAAATCGAACAAACTCTATTTATTCTTATTACGTACGTGAATTCCCTTTCTCAAGTCCAATTCGCGCACCACAGATAGTGTCTAACTATTGGCCAAGTAATCAAACAATTAAGATCAAGAATAAATAAGCAACCCAAAATATGGAAAATCAATAGGTAATAATTGTCATCAAACCAACTTTCAAGTCTTTCGCCACAACCCTAGAATTAAGAAGTTTAGCTACTCATGATTCGATCTAGGGTTGAAAAAGATGAAAAATAAAATAACCTAGAGAGAGAAAATATAACGGTGGCTTACAAGTCTTTGAATAATCCCAGCACACCATTTTCAGCTAATAAAACGTCTATATATAGTCTAGGGTAAAAACAAAAAATAAGTAAACCTAGTCCTAGTCGAACCGGGAAAGCTTGCGCAGAACCCCGCTTTCCTTCCGCGATGCGGAAGGATCGCCTGATGGTAATGCCTGGGCTGGTTTTGTCCGCTTTCTTCACGCGATGCGGATGAAAAGCGGACCCTTCAGTCAAATTATTTTCCTTTTAGTTCGTCCTTTGTGGTCTTCGACTCGTCACCTCGTCTAATCGTCATATGCTCCAAAATCAATCACTTTAAGCACAGTTTTCCATCGTTTGTCATCATCGTACCTATACACATGAAATATAACGACATAAGTTCAAATACGACGATTGCATCATGAATTAAGCGATAAAAGTCATAAAAGTAGGATGTAAAATGACACAAAACATGATATTTGTGCCAAATATCACAAATTCACTGTATGAATGATTTACAGCCACATAAATTTTCAAGGGTTATTTTGAACCACAAGTTTCAAAAGTCTTCCCTCTTTCTTAAATGTCGTGCCCAGTCAAATGGATTCATATAAATTGAAACGGAGGAAGTAGCTGTTTATGTAAGTTCCCTAAAAACTTAACCAAATAGGCTATTAGTCTACAGCTTGCTAACTTGTGAATTCTTTAATTTCGTGGTCTAAATCATCCCACGACTACAGTCCTAAAATAAAATTCTTCAACTAATTTATTCCTCCTGAGAGGTGGGATAAGACGAGATACCATGGATTTAGATTTGATAAATTTATACTTTGTTTGATTGAAGATATAATTTTATCCCAAAATAAATTGATACATTCAACCAATCAAAGTAAAAAATTATACCTAAACTACCCCACCTGACCTCATGAACCAAACAACCCCTAAGTCATCTTTCTCCCTCCGTCCTTTTTATTTCAGGTCAAGAAATGTTCTCTTTCCAAGAAAAGAAAAAAGCCACACAAAATGGAATAATAACTTCAACTGGACCGTACTGTTTCTAGGACCGAGATCAGAAATTTTGAAAATTTACTTCCGTCTTTTTTCCATTTCAGCGGCTTCCTAAGTATAGCTTACCTGAGTAAACACCTCTACTTGTTTGTCTGAAAATGGAATATCATTTTTGCAATATCAAGTTCTCAAAATAGGGAGATAAGGGGTAAAAAGAAGAAAAAAAAGACAAGGATCATCAAACAGATTATGTATTTCTGCCACATATGGTCAAGGATTAAGAATTTTCGTTCACCAAACGAAAAACTCACCTCAAGATACGATTACATGCCTTCAAAGATTAGAGGTTTATCATGAACAGTATATCGCGTACTCTTTCCATCACAGCTTAAAACAAGGCCGTGTGGGAATGTCAATAGCTGTTAATATAAGCTTAAAAAAAACGCCTTATTCAAATAAACGGAAAGTATAGAACGTAGTGATTATCACTTTCCCCTTGCGCCAAAACTTCAACCCTAAGGTCTATGAAATATCTAGACATCAACAACCTCGATCAAGGTTGGCTCGTAATCATCAGGTGCCTCGTAGCCATGCAGATTCATAAAGGTTGCAGCCACGTTAGCAAGCCCACCAGTGGGGACATCTTTGCGGAATCTCACACCGGGTGCCAATCCAGGACCGCCAATTGCAATAGGAACCTATAGAAGATAAACAAGAATTATCGATTCAGAAATCATTCCACGAACCAAAGTAAGATTACTATTTTTTTATAATGTTAAAAAGTATTTGATAGACAAAAGCACTAAGTGCTGCCTAGGTTTACAAGTTGTGCAAGAGACTAAGCATGTCTACCACAGCATCTATATCACTTACAAAAGACTGCTTGCACCAAAAGGATAGGCCTATGTTTAAGGCTAAATATGTTTTCCTTTTTGCCTAGGAAAATCCAATGATATCTTTCTAACCAAACTCTCCACTAAATCACAGCTGGGATAGTGTTCCAAATGTCCCTCTCAGATTAGTAGTCGAAGTTCTCCTCATGAATGAACACGATCCCCAGATTTTCCAACCACTAGGACCCTTCTCCTTTCCCTCCCTGTACTAATTCTGACACCCTATTCTAAAGTATCTTGACCTGTACATTGAGGGTATTGAGGGTATCTAAGTAGCTTTTTTTAGAAATTGTATGCTTTTCCAGTTTTTTTCATATCAGAATGGTGGCAAAAAATGAAGTAACATAACCTAAAATTGATGAATTACTTACAGGTTCGCAAGTGTGAGAAGTGAGAATCTGAATGTTCCCATTCTTGTCAAGTGCCGGCTCTCCCTTCTTGTTTCTCTTAACCATATCTTCAGCATTTCCATGGTCAGCAGTAACTACATATATTCCACCCACTTGTTCAACAGCATCGAGGATCATCTGCAAGAAAGATAAGTCACAACCATTAGTGATGTCAATGACAGCTATCTAGATAAAATATCATGAAGATGCCATCATGGAGCCTGAAAATTATCATCCCCTTGACAGAAATCTGAAGTACCTTCAGAAATTATGGCAAGGATAGAATCTTAAAAATGTAATAGATGTTACTGAGTTTCAGCAGAGCGTCAATTTGATTAAAAAAACAATGAACATGACCAGAAATGCAGGCTTCAGCCTCAAGTTTCAGTAAACAAAGAGGGTGTTTGGCTGAGCTTATATAAGCTGGTCAAACTGGCTTATAAGACCCTTCTGACTTACTTACGCGTTTGTTAAACCCCTAAAAAGCTTATAAGTCAAAATAAGCCATAAGTCATAAGCCACAAGTTGGTCACCCCCAAATTATTTTTTTCAGCACTTTTAATTTGACCAAGTGTTTTTTTTTTTACTATTTTATCCCCCTTTTTTTTTTTCCTTTCAAAATATCATTTTCAAAACAAAGCCACTAACCTCCTCTCCATTCTACATCCGTCGTTCATCCTTTTTCTTGCAAAAATACTTTTAAATTTATAATTTTTTATTTTAAAAAAAATTAAGGGTATTTTGGTCAATTTATCAAAAGAGCAGCTTATCAGCATCTTTTTCCCAACACATCAGCTACTTATTATCAGTTTCAACACTTCCATCCAAACACGTAACAGCTTATTTTAACAAAATTAATCTGAACGCTTAAAAGTGCTAATCAGCTGATTATAAGCTATTTTTATAAACAGCTAATCCAAACAAGCAAAAGCTCCAAAACCAGATTAGGTCTATGCTCCAATGATCAAGGCATGAAGCATCTTCAAAAGACAGCATCATAGAAATTAATTCATCCAAATCTTGCAGCTCAACAGAAATGCAGTGGGCATCCAACCATTATGTTAGTAACATCAAAGCTTTTGCAAGAAAGATCAATAAAAGAAAATCACAGGAAAAGCTTATGACACTCGGAATAATAGATCCAATGAAGCACTATTACCTTGACACCTTCATCAGCAGCCTTGCAAGCTACAATTGTTGCTTCGATGTCACCAGTATGTCCCACCATATCACCATTAGGTATGTTCACACGTACCTAATAAATAATTCGGGAACCAGGGTAAGCTTGCTATTTAAAAAATAAGTCTCATCAAAAACATAAAAACACTCGCAAAGCAACAGGATAAATTACCTGATCAAATTTGCCGCTAAGGATGGCATCCCTAGTCCTTTCAGCAATCTCCAGCGCCTTCATCTTTGGCTTAACATTAAATGTGATCCCACTGTCACTTGGAATTTCCACATACTCTTCCAATTTCTCATTAAAATACCCCGAGCGGTTTCCATTCCAAAAGAAGGTGACATGACCAAATTTAACAGTCTCACTGTTGAAACAAGAATTGAAGTCATTAATACAAAGTTAAAAGAAAGTTTGAACTCTTGTATAGATGTTTCTTCTTGTAGAATATTTTAATATGTAGATTGGAATATTTATCTTCCGAATAAGCTTCTAATTTTCTCTTCTTTTTTTTTCCGAAAACTAGACTCTGGCTTTATGCTATTAATTAATAAAAGTAGCAGCAGCCTCTAGGGTAAATCAAACATTTTGAACGAATAATAGCAATTCCAATATTCTGCGAGGTATTACAAACAAAGGCACCAGAAGAAACATCACATCAACTCACCTGCAAGCAAAAGTCCGAACACCATTGCGCACTAGATACTCCCCAGATGTCCTGTCAATCTCTGGAGGAGAAACAAGGTATTTGCTTGGAAGCTTCAACTCACCATCATATTGGAGCATACCAGCATAATGGATTTTAGGGACTCGTACACGATCAAACTTATCAAAATCCTCGTATTCAAGGGCCTTGGCAAGCATGGTCATACGATCAGCTCTGAAGTTGAAAGTCACAACAGCATCACCGTCCAAAACAGGCCCAACAGCCTTTCCATTATCATCAACAATAACAAAAGGGGGTAAGTACTGATCACTGGCATTGGGTTCCTTCCTCAACGTCTTAATTGCTTCAACAGGATCCTTAAACTTGTGTGGAGCCTCACCAAGAACTTGTGCATCCCAACCTCTTTTTACGACTTCCCAGTCATTCTGCATCAAAGGGATGACTCATAATTAACCATAGGACATGAAGAATGAAATCCCAGGTAGTTTGAAGAATCAAGTCAACTTGATCAAATTGATATACAGAGTAGAAAGAAGCAACCAAAGGAACAAAACTCTGGAAAGATCAGAAGAACTGTTTATGTCACAAACAGCAGAACATGTCAATATCGAGGTAGTATGGTGGTCCGCAAATAGCATTTGCTTCTTGGAATTCTACTTCTCATTTTTTTCTTTTGATAAGCAACTGTTTTATTGGTGTCTGTTAAGAATATTAATTATGTCAATAAAGTGTAATTGAGGATAATACTATATGTATCACTTGGACCAGTTAGGAAGACCGTAAGTATATTAGAGGATTCTGTGATGTAAATTCTGACCTATCCTATTTTACAACATCCCTATTGTTTGGTGATCCAATGTTGAGCCTCCATTTTATGTTATCCACACTCTAGTTGTTTAGTCCTAGAGCTTACACGGGGTGTTTGAATGACCGACATCAGGTGAAGGAATGGGTTGTAGTCTCTTTAGTTGGACTTGGACAACCCTCACTTCATAAACCAGCTTTTGGAATTTGAGTTAGCCCCAATTTCCTTTAGGAGAACAGCTGACAACAGACATGAAATGTTGATATTGAAAAGAGTAAAGCTAAAAGCTTGGAGAGTGATGAATGGAAGTCTTCTTGAACCAAAAGATTAAGACAGCAGACAGTTATAAGAGGCAGCAGACAGCGTCAACATAACCTTTATCCAATTATCGTATTCCACTTGTTTTTATCAAGCCAATTGTCTTATTCAACATCAAAACTATACCTAGCCACGTCGAAGAAAATAAAATTCGATGAAGTTCTATCAAGTTTCGTGAATGGATTACCAAAATGAAGGCTGCTCCAAGCTCTACATGGGGCTTTAGAAGCTTCGAACAGTATTAGGAGTAGGAGCCGACAATATCGAAAAGAAAATCTAATATGAAGATATTTAAAAGCCACAATTTTACCTCATAACGATCCATGGTAACATACATGCGACCTCCACCAGATGCAACCCGGGCGTCAACACCTTGTTCACGTAATTTTGCAAGATCATTCTCAAGGGTCTCCATGAAGCCCACACTAGAACCATCCAGAACATCACGCCCGTCAGTAAGGCAATGGACACGAATTCTTTTGGCACCATGCTCAGCAGCACCTTTCAGCAACAACTGCAACCAAAAGCAATTTGATTAATAAGAGTTAAGGGCAAACTGGACTTTCTATTGCTTTTTGAAATGAGTGAAAACAATTGGTATCTGCAATATGTAATCAATCATCACAGTATTGTTTAAAAACTGACAGGCGTACCTGCACTTGGTCAAGCCTGGAGTGGACACCCCCATCACTCAGGAGACCAATGAGGTGTAGAGTTCCTTTCTCAAAACATTCTTTAACATACTTGAAACCTTCTCCTTCATAGATTTTCCCAGAGGCAAGGGCTAGGTCAACAAGCTTTGCACTGCAAGGAAATACATTAGAGACAATAATAAGCAACTATCTACATTAAACAAAACACAAACCCAAGGAAAACAGCTCCCCTAACCCAGTGATTGCATAAAACATTCTGGAATCAGGCAAAAAAAAAAAAGGAACCAAGTCCAATCACGATTGGCGCTAGAAATAGGAAGTCTCAAAAATATTCTGTTTGTACTCCGATGCGGGTGGCAGTGCGGAGGTATAGCAACAGTGGAGCCAATAAAGGAGTGAAAACAATTAATCCACAAAGGAGAGAAAGCAATTAATCCAGAGACTGGCGAACGCTCTTTCATTGCTGTTTATTTCATTTTATTTTCTTTTTCTCTGGTTTGATTAGCAAGAGTTAAGACGTGAGGGATCAAGCAAGATTCGGGTCCCAATACCAATCAGGAAACACCATTCAGTTCCAAAGTAATGATTCCTTATCTTGTTAACATATTTCGTACAAATTAAGTATCTCTTTTTTTCCTAACAATTTAGTTGAAAGCACGGACATGTAAACTTTGCTGCATGAATCATATTACACTAAAGAACAAATTGAACAGATAAAGATCAAAATATAAAACTTTAAACTTAACAACAGACAAGATCAAACAAAAGAATAAGTAAAGGATTTGTATTTCATCTATATATCTGTTAAATATAGAAGAAAAAAGCTCACCCTTGAGCAAAGATCCTTCCAGCACCAAGAGCATTGTGACCAACTTCACTGTTACCCATATCATCCTCTGTGGGTAGCCCCACAGCATTCCCATGTGCCTTAATCAATCTCCACTTTTCAGGAGCACCCTATAAATTTACAAAGACCCATATAAACAAAACAAATCATAAATCCATAAAGATGGAATCTTTAACCAAACAAACAAACAAACAAAAAATCCATAAATCAAGAATCCTTAACCAAACAAATATCTGTTGTTTCTCATCCTTTTTACCACTTTCAGGAGCACCCCAAAAATTATTTTTGTTTTAACAAAGACCCATAAAGATAAAACAAATAAAAAAAATCCATAAAGCAAGAATCTTTAACCTCTTTGAGGGAGTCCATAACAGGAGTATCAGCAACAGCAATAGCATTATATTGATTAGGTTTAGCTTCACCCCAACCATCTAAAACAATCACAGCAACTGTCTTTCCTTTAGGTAACTTTGGGTGGTCCTTCAATTTCCATGCATCTCCTGAACTACCCATATTCTCAGATCTTAACAATTTCTTCACCCAAAAAAAAAATATATTAGATCTACAAGGTCATATAACAAGAAATTAATATAGATTTATGTACAAGAGAAAAATAAAGAGGAACTACCTTAATCGGTGTAGAAGAGAAGAGAGAGCAAAAAGGTTGGGATGTGTAGTGGAGAAAACAATGAAGGAGTGAATCCCAGGGGTCTTTATTGGAAATTTGGAATGCTGGGCTAGAAAACCGGTAGCCTACACTTGTTGTTATTAGAATATATTCGCTTATAATAAAAGAAGAATATCGTAGAAATTTCAAGATTACGAAATGCTTATTTCCGCCAAACCATTGAAATCAATCTTAATAGTTAAAGATTAAAGTGAAAAATCATTTAATTACAATTAAGTGATAGATGCATAATTTTGAAATACATATTGTGTATTGATTTGATGTAAATATTCAATATAATTGATTTTTAAGTAGAGATGGATTATAGATACGGATTCAATTGAACTCATAACTTTCGACGCGAAACATAAAATTTATATGTAAATATTAATAAAAAATAATAAATGCTAAGCATGAACTCATATGTTTAAAAGTATAATGTATTCAATAAATTAAGTCTTGGATTTGCATCTGTTTTTAGTTTCAAATAATATAATCGAATTTAAAAAAAAAAAAAAAAAAGGAAAACTCGGGAAAAGTGAGATGAGTTAGGCATTTAACGTGTAGTGGCACGTGAGAATCTTGAGTGGGAACCTAGTTTTTTCCGTTTATACAATTTTTATTGTTTGTGTGACAAGTAAGGAGAGAGATCTAAAGACGCATGACTTGTGCTGTTGAGCACCAATAGTACAAAAAAAAAAGCAGACAAAACAAGTACGTACTTAAAACTTTTTAAGTTTTTTTTTTTAATTTAAAGAAAGAAAAGAATATTTCGGTTGAAGAAGGGAAAAGAAAAACGAAAGAAAAAGAAAAAGTTAAGCGGTGAATAGCAACGCATCACGCTGTTTTTTCTTTTTTAATTAAAATCTGAATTATTGTTTTGAGTCAAAGGAAAAGAAAAAGGGTTAGGGGTGAATTAGCGATGCATCACCTTGTTTTTGAATAAAATAATTATTAGAAAATGAATTACTGTTTTGACTCAAAAGCGTGAATTGTGATGAATTACAGTTTTTTCTTTTTTGGAGAAATTTATTAAACAACAAAATGTTGGTTATGTTCTTTCCTTTTTTTTTTTGGTTAATAAATAAAGACAGGGATATGCTAATATGCCAAATTAGTTATGCTTGATTATCAAGAAAGTGACGTCTTGGTAGGCGGCTCACGTTCGGGCCGTGGCATGGTCCAAACGCTTCCTTGGGCCTTCCTTTGGGTCCGGACTAATAGCTGATGAGATATACAAAGCTTAATCGGAGTTCATAAACAAAAAATTGCACAGATTGCCCTTCCTTTGAGGTGGTCTTTACGTATTGCCTCTCATATTTGTAATCTTTAAGTTTTACCCCTCGCTTGGAAAAACGATTACTGAGGTTCTGAATTCGAACCCCCCGCTCAAGCATCAAATTAAAAAATATTTTCGCAATGCAATGTTTGAACGCGTGTCTGCCTGTACCGGCATAACCTTGTTAAAAAATAACTAAAGTTATGCCGGTACCGGCATAATTATGCCTTATGGGTAGACTTTTAGTTATGTCTTTAACTAAAAGTCTGCCCCATAAGGCATAATTTTTCCTTAAGGCATAGTTTAGTTATACTTTATGGGGCAGACTTTTAATTAAGACATGACTAAAAGTATGTCCTATAAGGCATAACATTTCCTTAAGAAATAGTTTTTGCGTTATAAGGCAAACTTTTAGTTATGCCTTAAGGAAAAGTTCCGCCTTATGGGGCATACTTTTAATTATGCCTTATGGGGCAGACTTTTAGTTTAAGGCATAACTAAAAGTATGCTCCTAAGGCGGAACTTTTCCTTAAAGCATAAATTTTGACTTATAAGGCGGAACTTATAGTTATTCACTTTAGTTATTTTTCAATAAGGTTATGCCTGTATAGGCAAACACACGTCCAAGCCTTGCTTTTGCCTTGCATTGCGAAGATATTTTTTAATCTTATGCATGAGCGGGAATTCGAACCCAGAATCTCATGATTTCTATACGAAACTTAGCATTGCAACGCGAAGGGCAAAAATTAAAAACCAACAATTTGAGGGGCACCCATCCCAAAGGAAGGGCAATCCTGCGAATTGCCCGTTCATAAATTCATGGAGTCGTACAAATTTAGGCACTTCAAAATCACTTTTAAGACTGGCGAGTCTGAAGTTCAAAAAATCTTCAAGCGAATGAGTTTGAAGTTCCCTTCTATTAAAAAATCATTTCATCCTTACAAAATAGGCTAACACGCACCTAAATAGTGTAGGGCAACAACGCACGTGCGGGGGAAGAGGGGGACGGGAATTCACTTCGAACAAGATTAAGGGCTATTAGGTCGCCTCATAAAGAATCAGTGTGAGAGAATGACTCTTCAACAAGTTTAGGGGCAACTCATGTAGTGACTTTTTGGACAAGTTTAGGGGCAACTCATGTATTTTCTATTTTTGTTTTCCCATTTTGTATTTGTCATTTTCCCCATATCTTGCATGATTTTCTTGGTAAATCCTGTCTCAACGCCATCCACACTCCAATAACGCATATTAACTGATTAAAAATCTCAATTTGGGGTAAGAATGTGAACTCTTTTGAGAAAGATCAATAATATACAAAATTCGTTCACATGGAAAAACTGTAGAGAATGTTATCTGTGGAATATATGCGAAATATTCTGTGATTTATTTTTATAAGTAAATATCGATATCATTCTGATGAAGTTCCACGATGCAGTTTTTATAACCGGCAAGTTTTGGCAAAATGATCACATCCTTCGTAGACTTCCAAACCTGGCTGACCAAGATCTTCCTGTTTAAAGCAAGCACATCGTTTGCTCATTTTTCCAGTCAACGCTATCTCCGTAGGTCGTTGAACTAATCTCGGATATCCATCATCACACCAAACCTGAGAAAGGAAATACAGTTGAAACTACTTATTAAACTTATCAAGAGTGTAGAGTCGTGAAATGATATTTCTGCCACTCCAGCAATACCTAAAAGAGAAGTTGCATTCTGTACAGAAATCAAGAACCTGCCTGTCTAATTGTGTGGCCATTTATCTAGAATGACAGAGAAATTATTTGAAAATTCATTTTGCACCAGAAACACATGAACCAATGAGTTGGAAATCCAGAAGAAGACCAAGGAACGTGTTTAATGACAATCATATCACAACAATCACTGATTCCTTGGAGAAACACATCAAGAAGATATATTTCCCTCCTACTTCGAAGTTTGAACCAAAAAATATCACAGGCCACGTTACTTTCTATGTTTAGTTTCTCCGCCATTTATCAGACAGTGCTGTTAGCAGTCTTTCCTCTACATGCAGCTATAACCGGATCTTTTATTTTGTTCTCTAAAAATATTGTTTCCTTTTACCCTTGGTTGGAAATAAGAGATGAGCACAAGAGAGAGTTGACAGTTTCCCTTCCCTTGTTTGGTTTGTTAGGAAAGAATGGGAGGAACCAACAAAACATGCAGACGAAAACATCTCCTATCACATCAAATTTTGTATTCCACAGAGAAAAAATAGGAGAGAACAGATTAATAAAGATGTCATTAGAAAAAACAAACTGTTATATTGGCCTCAACCAAAATTTTCAGTTTCATTTGGGCTCCAACCAAGGGATAATGATTTTCTTCAAAAATTTTCCTGTTTAAGCAAACAGGGAAGCCAAAGCATCTCTCATCTTTTTCAATCTTCCCAAACTGCAGTACCTAGTTCTTAAAAGGAAAATCCTTGAGGTATGGAGTTTGGAACATTGAAGAAAGAATTGTACCTCTGAACCCTCATCCTGACTCCACCTTGAATTACAGCTAGGTAGTTTCGCCTCTTCATTCTTCTGTTTTTCCATCAGCTGAGCACCTCTGGCTGCCTTTGCTTCAACCCCTTTTAAGTACTTTGTGGGATTGCCTTCGCTATCATAATAGCGACCCACAAGCTTACCAACAAATCTGCCAGATAGAAAGTAAGTTAGAGAACCGTTCAGTTCTTCAATCTTAAACTTCCTACCTATGTTAGTCACAATAGGGAAACGGAAAACAACCAGAGGGATGACTTCTTAAACCAAATTCTTTGTTATTGCTTTGTAGCTGCCAAGAAATGAAATACGTGCCAGGCAGGATTTTATTTATTTTATTTTATTGATAACTATGCGCCAGTATATAAACAGTAGCATTCTAGATGTTAAGTCCATGGTTATAACAATATTATTTGCTTCACCAGAAACAAAACCATCTCAGGCAAAGGTCATTTTTAGCTTAATCTTCCTTGTTCTTCATGTTGATTTTACTTTCGGACTATTTACCCTTCAGAAACTTTACACACAATATACTGAAGAAACCAGTTCATCGGACACATCTCACACTTACAAACTAAACAGTCATTTTTCGATAAGGTAAAAGTTAAACTAAGCAGTCATAAGTCGCAGTATTTTCTTTGTTGGGCTAATCCTATAAACTTTAGGGCCCTAGAAATGAATTTTATCCTGCAATCGTGCCTCATACATGTAAATTCTTTTTTAGCTTCAGTTGGAGTAGCTGAGACATAATTTCATTATATCTTTTGCAAAAAAGATATCTTTTTTTTTTGATGTAGTTGTTATATTGAAAAGCATCAAGCAGATGCAAAAAGCTTTACAAAGAAAAGGTTAGAAACTCCAGACACTGCAAAAAAGGTATTGAGAGATGGTGTTAGGACCTAGGAAAGACCAATTCGTCAATTACGAATCTGTTAAAATCTAGAAGGCAAGGGAGTTTAAAATTTGCCAATCTTGTGGCAAAATAAAATGTCTTTAGTGGGAAGAAACAAAAAGAAATATCTTGAGTGACAATATAAGGCTCCAGGCTGCATCCATATTCTTGGCCAACTGCAAAGGTCATAAGTGGCAATCACAGGAGATAATACCATTAAGGGTCCATGTTAATTCATGCAAGGTATATTAGTTAAGATTAATTAATTAACCAAATTGAAATGAACTATTCATATGAACTTTTGGCATACAAATGACAAGGTTAGAATGGTTCTTGTACTATATTCTGGCAAGTTACCTGGATAAGAGTTAGGTACCCCTTTTAATCTCAAAATAGTCGCCAGGAAAAATAGATGTATTTTTTCTTTAGTGATAACATATTCAGGTTAACCATTCATAATGTAGTGTTTCCCAAGGATAAATGAATAGTCAGCAGTAAATAGCCTGTGTATTTCAATTGCATCTTGCTACCCGTCTCTGCAACATTTTCTATATTGGATGCTTGCACCTTATCAAAAACCATTCATAATGTAACAGCTTCTGTTTCACTTCTCAAACAAATAATGCAGCAACCTGTGTGCTCCTTATCATGAGCTCTCAACCTATTGAATTTTGATTGTTCCACCAATAATCTAGAGAGATATTAGAAAATTTAAACAGAAAAAAAAGAGGGGGGGAGTTCGGTGCATATAGCATCCCCGTTAGCAGGGTCTGGGAAGGGCCGCGCCCAAACGGTGTGTGATGTAGACAACATACCCTAATACAAGCATTAGTGGCTGCTTCCACGGCTCGAATCCGTGACCTATAAGTCACATGGAAGAGTTGAACAAAACACTAGATGAATTGTTTCACGATCTATCAGATTCTTTTTTTTTTTTTTTGGCAAACACTAACATTAGGATATGAGAACTAGGTGACTTCGACTTTTTATCATGAAATCGTCTTCTCTTACTTAGACCAATGTTACCATCACATTCTTTTCCATTTGCAATTCGATATTTGGAAAGCAAAAGCTCCACCTAAGGTTGATATTTTTAAAAGGTCTTGGTTCCCAAATAGACTGAACACAAGACATGATATAAAAACAGAGAAGAAAGCAGACATCTTTTCCAATATTTCTTAAGAAGTATGAAGAAAGTGGTAATAGCAATAATCATTTTTCTGATATGCTACAGGGCTAAACTAGAACATGTGGCCAGGAAAAATTGCAAGAGCATGGCAACTGTGGACATCCAACAATAAAGTAACAGTTCCTTTGAGGTACTCATAGTCGACGTGGTACTTCTTTCGTTCTTTTAGAGCTCATTACTTCTAAATTCTTGTGTTGCAATGCATTGACTTCTTGCTCTCTCTCTCCTAGCTTTCGGGTATCTGGTTAGCTTTCTAACATCTTTAAATTGGGTATCTCTTCAAAAATGAAATTTAAGATTTTTCCTAAGAAATGTCACTAATCAACTGTGACTTTCTATGTCACTCCCTTTTTTTTTTTTTTTTTGTGATAACCGTGAAGTGCCCGAGTGCCAGTCGAGCAAAGTTGGAAACTTGGTGGATAATGGGCCTGCCCTTCAACCATTCTCCACTTATATACTAGCCTTTTTTCTGCTCCAGCATTTGAACCCATGACGTGCACCTAACCTACATAACACGTACTATGCCATTACCAACCAAAACCCTTGGAGCTTTCTAGTTCTACTCATCTATGCTTTTGTTCCTCTTCCCAACAGAGAGATACGCACAAACATACAACCACCTGCCTAGTCATGTCTATATAATTCTCCATTAGGAAGAATCTACTCCTTGACGTTTTGCAGAAATATCTATGGAAATAAATAATAAATCTGAGTTTTGAATAAGAAAGTGAAGACATTGCTGATAACTTCTCTCCCAAGAAAAATCCAAAATCCACCGTTCACATTCCACACTACCCATTCAAGATTAATAAGTTCACAAGATGAATTACTCACGTGTACGTTCTGAAGTAGAAGCCTCTCCAGTCAACAATACTTTTAACCTATAAAAGTGAGATATAGAGAATAAGTTATTCCCCGTCAAGAAAAAATTGTTAGATACAGCTGTAAAAGATATTTCTGCAGACTGATATGATTTACAACTTAATTCTCTATGAGATAATACGTAGTGCCACGGGCAGACATGGTCGGTAGGACGGAAAGTATAATGGAAGAAGATACACATAAGCAAAGAGAGAAACATCTAAGGATATGAACCTTGCAAATAACCTGAAGGAAATTTGTAAATTACTAGCATTGTAAACTTTATTGCAGATGGAAAACCATATGCCATCCAGGAACAGTGTGGATCATCAAAAAGATTGCACCAGATATATTAAGAGTAAGACAGACCAAGAACATAACATGTCCAAAACAAGAAGCAGTCTCTGAATGACTAACAGAATCATATTACCTCGGCGCTAGATAAATCGCGCAGTGAGTCAGTGAGTCCATCTCCTGCATTAACATAGGGTAAAACAACTTAATTTTATTCGAAAAACAACTTAGTTTTAGAAGCCACAAATCGTCAAGACAAAACCAAAACAGAAAAATCATACTTCATTTATATCATGGAAATAGAGAGGCAACCAAGAAGTTTAAATATTGCAAGTGCTGCATTTTATTTTATTTTTGATATGGTAAAAGTATCGTAAGTGCTGCATTTTGTCATTGTTTAGTCCTATTACACTTTAGAGGCTATCTAGCAGCAAGAAAAAAAGAATTCTGTTTAAGTGGTCAAATTTGTAACGGGTTATTGTTTTTGTCCAGAAAGGAATTCAATCAATCACAACTGGGATTGTCTAAAAAAAAGCGGCATTTGCGCTTCAATCGTTTCAAACATCACAATTCATAGTTCTCACTTCTCAAATTTTTTTCTTAATAGCGATTATCATGGGAAATAGAAAGATTTCTACAAATAGGCACATTTTTAAATTATATACTGTTTGAGCTTGACTGAGTTTTTTTTTTTCTTTTTTTTTCTTTTTTCCCAGATTAGTTGCACTTGACTAAACCTAAAGAATGTGATCCTTATTTTTAAGCGGGGACAGTAGGTATTCCTTTCCATTCTACAACCATAACCAATATGTCAATTGTAAGCAAATTGGAGAACACAACTTTCAATATCTAGCCTCTTTCAGTTCAGATATATGGACAATCAGCAACAGAGGGCATGCCATAAAGCTCCTCAATACTCTGCTTCCATTCTGCATTCACCTTCTAGCTGAAGCTTTCTTTTACCTGTTTTAGTATGTAAATACGTTTGGCTATTACATGTCCAAAATACCTCTTGGTCCTTAGAAGTTGATGACACCAATCATTAAACTGAAGGTAGGAACTTGACTAATTAACTTTGATCTCACTTCTCAATATTGTCAAAATTCAAAATAACCCAAGGGAGAATTGATATGTGAGATGTGACAAATTTCGTGCTAGTTTCCTCCTCTTGCATAGTAAGATTTCCTTTAAGATTTGAACCTTCTTTTTCACTCTAAGCACCTTAGTACAAGCAACCTGTTCCCACAACATAAAAAGGAACACTATATGATCCAAGCCACAAAGATAGAAAATGAATTTTGATCAGATTCTTATAATCACCATATCTCACTAACCTTTCAAAGAAAAAACTAAAAAGTACTACAAGAAAAAGAAACAAGACTGATAACAGCTGACACCTATAACATTGTTGCCACCTTGCAGATGCAACTGGTGCTTAACCAAAGAAAGGTTGATTTATTAAGTTGGTTTTGCTTCCATCGGGAACTCTTATTCACACTATTCACAGTCATACTGTTCTATGCAGTAGACAAAGTTATAATGATCTCAATGCACTATATAGTAGATCTACCATACTACCAAATAGAAACAAAAGTAAAAGATTCTTACCTGTAAAGTTTCCTGAAACAAATGCACGCGAAGCATCTCTGAAATTTGAAAATTGTAGAAACAACATATGTTAGTTGGAAAACGCTAACCAATTGAAAATACTCCTACAAGATTGCCTTATACGACACAGAACCAGCAGAAGTTTATAACTTTTTCCTTCATCAGAAAATAAAAAGTTCCCACATAACTTTTTTTTTTTTTAAAAAAAAAAAAAAAGAGAATAACCAATCTTATGACACAAAAGAACCTTCAACAGATATTACAAATTATGAAGCATAAATACAACAAATGCAAAAGCATTGGAAGAAGAACAAACCTTCCAGCAAAATGATTGTAACCCCCTCCTACTCCATAGTGACTCTTTCCTTTGCTCACATCAAATACTGACCTATTAATATCACCAACCAAAAGCAAGAATATCACTAAGATATTCAAAAAAATGCAATCTTTAAAAAAAAAACAGTATAATAGCAAGATTTGACAAGTACCCAATAATACCAAGAAAGATGGGCAGGTTTGGATCAGATCCATTGTACAGAGCAAGTTCTTCAACAGTGAAAAGTCTAGGAGAATTCTATCCCCCACACACAAAAAAAGTAATCTTGAGATTCAGATACAAATATATCAATACAAGAAAGAATAGTGATATGGGGTTAAAACAAACATACTTGTGAAGTAGAGTAGTGTGATTTGAGAGGGAAATTCTTGAAAAGGAACAAAGAGAAAAGAACCACTATAAGTGGAATCCCTAAAAATGGAGACCAACGCATTTTTTCAACCATAGAATTGTATATTCTTTACTCTTTCATTAGCCTTTCTTCTTGAATTGTGTCTTTGAAAATTACTCCATTATTTATAGTTGATGAGAACTCAAAAAAGAAAAATTGAAAAAGGAACTGAAAATTATACACTTGACTTTTCAGCCTACTGTGGAGAATAAATAGTTGACTTTCCCAACTGGATGAGCTGAACTTTGGAACACTAATTTTTATTTTTATTTTTTTAACATCAAACACTAAACATAGTACTCGTTCCAAATTAGTTATTTTAGCTTTTCGAGGGTGAAACTATGAGCCCGTTTGGATTGGCTTACAGCTTAAAGCTGTTTGTAGCTTATAAGCTGAAAAAAATAAGTTGGGGTAGTCCAACTTATTTTTTTTGGCTTATAAGCTGTTTTCAGCTTATAAGCTGCTTTAGATAAACTAAGTCAAATGGGTCCAATTATTTTTTTGAGCTTATTTTAAGCATAAAATGACTTTAAGCTGGCCAGCCAAACACTCAAAAAAGCTGAAAACAGCTTATAAGCTAACTTATAAGCCAATCCAAACGGGCTCTATATGATTTTTACCAACAATTTCAAGTTATGTATTTCTTTTATCGAATGGCATAAGAAAAGTTTTAATTTATAGTATTTTTTATGTAATTTTTTAATATCTTAATTTTTTATTGTAAAAATTGAATTGATCAAATACGTTTTAACTTTGAAATTTAGTTAATTTGACTCTCGAGTATTGAAACATGACAATTAATTTGCACAGATTGAGTAGTACTAAAATAGTTCCTCCTCTGTGAGAGACTAAATTTTAGAATGAATATTTTCTAGTTCAAAAAAAAAAAAAAAAAAAAAAACCTTGTAATCTTTATTTGGACGTGAGTTTGTCATATTTTCTATATTTGACAATTTTATGCGTTCGTCTTAGATGACTTTAAAAATAAAACGTCGGAAAATATTGAATTTCCAAGCAATCTTATATTACCTTACTTGTATTAAGATTGAATTGGATTTCACAAAGATGGTGCTCCTTTTTATTTGTTTTTAAATTTCTTCTATCTTCAAATTGTTATATTTTGAGGAGAACAATCTCATTGATTCATTTTGAAAAAAGGCGCAGGAACAAATTTGTAGCAGAGCAATATACTTCAGCCATCTCATACATGACCCTTTATCATTTTTAGCCACTTTAATAAGGAATAACATATTTCTATATTTAGTAACAATTTAATTTTAAAATGTCTATTTTACCCTTAATGAGATGATTTGCAGTCACATAAATATTTTTAGCTTATTTTATAATACAAATTTCAAAACTCATTCTTTCTTAAACTATATGTCAAATCAAACATCATCACACGAATTGAGATGGAGAAATACATATTACAAGGTGGGAGATAAATGACTTGTCGTGCGATGGATATGAACTTAGCTAAAAATAACATCATATATACAATAATTTCAAATTCATTAATTAATCAAATGATATACTGTAAAGCACAGAAGGTTGAAGTTGTTTAGTTACATTAAAGAATCTTAGAACATTTATCCATTGCTCCCACTTCTTTAGCCGATGAACAGCTATGGTATCTGAAATAAGCTCATGTGAACATCTTCCATTAGTTCCTGGATAATCATACATTCTGGGCTTGTTTGTAAACCTATTTTTTGCTTTATTCCCCAAATTTAGCCATTGACCAACCAACTTATCTTCGGGTCCATAAGTATTATTCACGGGAATGTTTGATTTTCCTATCCATTCCACCAAATCCCATGATAAAACGAACCCCATTCCGGACATGTAGTGCACAAAAGGGTTCATGCTAGGACAAGGTATAACAAAACCATAATATAGATCAATTCTGGGTAGTGGTTGGAGTGATGATGCTAATGGTGCAAGCCTCAAATAAACATCATCATCAGCCTTCATGACATAGTCATAATGAGTGGGAAGGATTTGAGAAAGGCTAGAAAAGTAAGTATAAGTTTTGCCGCTATTCATGTTCTCTGAGCAGTTGAGGACAATAATGTCATTAAAACGCATAATTTCTAAGGCGATGAAAGTTCGTTGTTCTGAACTAGTGATGTTGCAGAAAATGAACTTTACATCGATACGAGCTATAGGGGTGGATTGAATTCCATATACAAGACGAAGGAAATGTCGTCTGTCAAAATTTCCTGGTCGTGTAAAGATTCCTATTAAGAGGGTGAATTGTGCATTCATCTGGGTCGGTCTTTGCAGTAAAATGGTGTTGTTTAAAGAAGTTGTTAACGAAAAGTTTAGACGAATATTAAATGATATAAAGAAGATGAAGAGGAGTACAACAAAAAAAGATAAAGAAGTCAGAAGCAGCTTCCTCCCTAACATCCTAATTTAGAAATGCTTTAAAAGGTATATCATTAAAGATTTACACAAAAGGAGCCAAGTTTGAATACCTAGAAAACAGATATTGTGCTAAGTTTCTTAAGCAGATGCATCATTTAAAAGGAAAAGGCCTTATCCTTATATGGCATGATTAATGGTACGAAGAAAGTAAAAAAATTGTGATCTTGTCATGCTTTGTGTGCAAGGAGTAACTAATCTTGTGAAGAATATGTGATGAGGTGCTTAGAATGTGACAATTTGAAACAAGTTTGTTTAGATATTATTGAAACTTTGATTTCGCTTAAAATTATGAGAACCCAAAAGCCATGTTACCAAAATTGTATTCTTGTAACACGGTGCTTCATAGTTAATGACATAATTCGACTATCTCATCTGTTTATGTAACATGTAAATGAGTATAAATTTTGAAAATATACTATGGCTATATATTCAGTATTCTGAAAGTCTCAAACATTTAGATGAAAAGAAACACTACAGAATTACGTTAAGTAAATCAAGATACTAAAATTGTAGTATCAATAATTAACTTATTTTCAATCTATTAGGAAAATGAGTCATACGGAGGGACAAAAAATGAATACCAATAAGTAATTCTTGATTGGGAAATTTACATGAATGGACCTTTGGCCAACTACTTTGCCAACATGATCAAAATATAAACTATCTATACATTATTAGTGTTGTGTATATGTGTGTATATTATATGTATAGTGTATATATCTTATATGTATAGTATATTTAGTATAAAGTATACACTATCTATACACTCTGTACATATTTGTATATTAGATGGTTGAACGGTACTTGACTGTAATTTTTCCTTCTTGATTCATATAGCTTGTTTGGTCAAGTTTCTAAAATCAACTTATTTCAAAAAGTGTTTTTCAACAAAGTACTTTCAGTGAGAAGCAACTTGTGTTTGACTAGTTAATTTAAAAAACACTTTCAAGCAGTAATTAGTGTTTGACCAAGCTTTTAAAAAGTGTTTTAAAGTGTATTTTGTCTCAAAAGTGTTTTTCAAAAAGTATTTTTAGTAGGCGTTTAGACATGCGATTTCATCTCATGAGATGAAATCAACGTTTGGACATGTGATTTCATCACAAATCATCCAAAAATGCATGATTTGGGATTCCAAATCATTATTTCAAAAAATTTAAATGTAAAAGTTGACCCATAAGTTTATATTTTGTAAAAATAGATCTATAAGTTGGTATATATATTTACCAATCATGTTTATCAACCATTTATATCAAATATTTAAAGATCTACAAGTCGGTAGTATATTTATAACAAATTTACTCTTAGCAAACATGAGGCAGGATTATCTAAAGGAAAAAGGGTTAAATTTACCCTCAAAGTATGGTTTATAGTTTAAATTTGCCCGCCGTCAAAGTTTAGGATCAAATTTGCCTTCCCCGTTGATGGAAGTGTGACTTGGACTAAAAAATTAACCACATAGGCTCCACGTAGACTTCCAAACTCAATTATTTTAACCCAAGACCCTGACCATTTACCCATTATATAAAATAATAAACCCTAATCCTTTTATTTTAGAAAAGAGACGAGAGGGAACGGAAAGGGAAATCAGCGACTTGGAACGGAAAGGGGAATCACCAAATACTGATATTACATAAGAACAATACAAGTAGACAGTGATATTACATAAGAACAATAAACGTAAGTACATAAGAAAAATATTAATAGCTTCATCCATTCATAACAGTACCAAACATAATACTAAACTTAACTTCATCCATCTTACAAATTCTCTCTGTTATTAGTTTATTAAACAACCACAAGGCAGCCTTAATCTTATTTTGCTCAAAAAGCCCCCTTATAATTAGAGTACTCAAAGTAACAACATTAAACTCAACACCACTCTTCAAGAAAATACCTAGCACTGAAAACCCAAGTTTATATGATGGGTAAACGGAGAACTCCAAGTCGTTGATTTCCCTTTCCGTTCCCTCTCGTCTCTTTTCTAAAATAAAAGGATTAGGGTTTATTATTTTATATGATAGGTAAATGGGTCACAGGTCATGGGTTAAAATAATTGGATTTAGAAGTCTACGTGGAGCCTATGTAGCTAATTTTTTAGTTCAAGTTATATTTCCATCCAAAAAAGGATAAATATAACAAGTATCCTAACGGGGAGGGTAAATTTGATCTCAAACTTTGACGGAGGGTAAATTTGACCCTTTTCGCTTATATTAAAGAGTAGTTACACTACAACTCATGTTTAATTTTCCATCAATTGATGTTGTATTTTTTAGAAAGGGCTTCTACTAGTGTATTAATTTTGTTATGAACTATGACTTGCTCATTTGGTAAGATTGTATAATTGGGAAAGTTTTGATGTTTTCACAATTTATGGGACTTTTATGTCTATAAAAAAAGGTACAACTTAAGAAATCCAAATTGTATGTCCAAATAAAACTTCAACTTCAAATCATGTCCAGACGACTCCTTTTAGGGAAAAACTATTTATTTAGCTTATAAAAACAACTTCTGCAGTTCTGCTACTCCCAAAAAACACTTATTTTCTTACAAAATTTTGACCAAACACCTAATTTTCTTAAAACAAGCACTTTCTAGGGAAAAAGAAAGGAATTTTCACAAATGATTATACTTTGGGGGAATTTTTTAGGCATAGCTACACTTTTGCTAATTATATTTCGTAGCTATAGTAACACGTATTCAAATTCGGCTATATTGCATTGTATTCATTCGTAGCTACTTTTACACTGTATTCAACTTATTATACTTAAATTCGGTTGTATTCAAACAACATAAGTGCAAGAAAATATAGGGATATTCAATTGTATTTAAATTCACTGTATTTATTTGTATATAAAAAAATCTTCTTCGAAATACAGGCAAAAAATACAAAAAGAAAACACTGAATTTTACACTAAAAAGTAACGAATACATTCAGATTTAAGATACAAGAAATAAAATAAGCTCAGATCTGAGATATAAGAAATAAGATACACTCAAATCTAAAATCCAACGCCGGCAACGGCAACAATCTGCTACAACTATGTCGTCGCGTCTGCCCCGTCTTGTCGTCATCTCCGTCATCCGGTAAGGGTCCAACCAAAAATAATTTCTCTCTATATATTCAACACAAATACAAATACATCTCAAACAACAACAATGATAAATCTCCGATCGGAAACTCCTAAACTTTTGATTCTGATAAGCACGTCACCAGAAATACACTTAGATCTGAGATATACATTCAGATATGAGAGATACACTCAGATCTCGTCTTCGGAGAATACACTCAAATCCCTTGTGGAGGGCAGTACCGAGGTTGGCGGCTATGGTGGCGCATATGCGGAAGTGGCAAAGATGGTGGAGGAGGAAGAGGTGGAAGCGTCAACGACGGTTGAAAAGGAGTGAAGGAATTGAGGAAGATGGGTTTTGAATTTTGATGCAGAGAAAGGAACCGTATGTTGCTGTATTAGTTACCTTGTGTAGTTGAAAGACAACATTTAGCTACCATATGTAATTAAAGTAAAGTGTAGTTACTAAATGTAAATACCTCTTATATGTTCTCTACACCACATAAATTTCCAAAAAAATAGGGTCATTTGCATGATTATCCTTCAAAGGCAGTGGTCTTTAATTTTTGTCCCTCAAATTGGTGGTCTTTAATTTTTAGCCTTCTCCCAATACCATGAGGTTTAGGGTTCGAATCCTAACTCAGTCAAAAAATAAAATAAAAATCACAAGGGAGAGTTTCGTAGCAAAGTTAGGTCTATTCAGGCCAAAGTTAAGATTCAAAACTCTGTCTTACGAATCCAAACCTCATCCTTGCTAATATTTTTTTCTGAGTTGGAATTCAAATCCAGAGCCTCGAGTTATTAGGCGAAGGTCAAACCAGCAATTTGAGGGACAAAAATCAAATCCCAGTGGCCTTTGAAGGACAATGCACTCAAAAAAAAAAAAGAAAAAAAAAAAGGCACTTTTGACCTCCGAAAAGCTTGTCCAATTTAAGGTTTGTCGTAAACAATTGGGCTTCAACCGAAATAGGCCCAAACCCAATAGAAAAACAAAGTCTAACTTGGTCTCTCTCGAGTCGTCTTTTTTTCTTTGACAAGTATCAGCAATCGGATTCTCCCTCCCTCCAATGTACTCTCTCTCTCTACAATTTTCATCATTCCATCTAATTTTCTTCCTCAGAGATGTCGTATTTTTTAGCTTTGATCTAATTATCGAATGCAATTTCATTTTCTGTTATACCTTTTTTTTTTGGCTGTATCGTTTATTAATTGGTTGCAGTATTGTAGAAAATAGAGAAGAAAGATGGGGGTGAAGCAAGTTCTAAAAGCCCTTGATGCTTTTCCCCGTGCCGAAGAGCATTTGTTACAAAAGACTAAATCTGGCGCCTTTGGTAATCATTATTATCTCTTACACCTCTTTCGATGGTTGTTACATATCGTTTCATTATGTATTACTATACTATATTGTACTATATTATTTTTGTAAATACAATGTTTGGATAGATTATATCGTTTCCTGTCGTTACATAACCAATTACAAGGATAAACCTATAAGAAAAGTAGGGTACGGGGTAGAGCTATAGGTAAAGGATAAAATATGAATATTAGATGATAAGCAAAGACATTACGAGAAGAAAAAAAAAGGTAATAATGCGATCACACCAAATTACTGGGACTGTAACGATGAATTTAACAATAGAATACAATATAATTTAGGTAACAACCAAAACAAACATTGTGTTAAACTAAAAACACAATACAATAGGTAACAACCATCCAAACAAGGTGTTAATCCATGTCTTGTCTTGACGTTTGTAACTAGGATGGATCATCATGACCCCATATTTTTTTTTTGCCATTTTCTTCATCTAATGGGACAAAAAGGTGGTCTTAGTTTGTCAAACGAAGCAGCAATGTGGTGTTCCCTCACACACACAAAAGCACACACACACATTGTTTTTTTTTTTTCTCCATTTAAAAAAAAACAATGTGGTGTTCCCTCTGTCGTTGTACCACTGAATTTACCTTTTGTATGGTTGCTGTTCAGACTGAATGTCCCAAAAGAGTTTCATTTAGCTATTGAATGTTAAGCTTGGCATAATGCTCTTTATTTTCTCTTAGGGTGTGTTTGGTATGGGGGACAATGTCTTCTTGGAAAATGTAGGTCTCTAATTTATTTTCGAGTGTTTGGTAAGTAAGCAAAAAAATATTATCCCTAGCAGCATTTATATGTAATTTAGCAAGACACTAGGGAGGTGGGATGGGGTGGGGAGGACATTGAACTTGGAATGTCACTTATGGAACTTGTTTTCTGTACTATTAGGGAAGTCGTTTTCCTCATTTTAAGGCACTTGTTTTCCTAGAGAAAATGTTTTCCAGAACACTTTGACTAACCAAACAAGGGAACATACCACACACACCCTGAATTCATGCTTGACAATTACTATAGTGTTCTCATTCCTTGAAGCATTGTCATACCCAGGAAGTTTAGTTGCAATGCAACACTTTGTAGCCTTTTTGTTCACAATTTAGTGACTGGATTTGAATCTGTACCATAATTTAGGATATTGCCTAAAGAGGGTTTTTAGGGTAATGTTGATAGGAAGTGGCATGTGTTCTTTTCATATGGATACTACCTGAAGAATATGATGGTTATTTATTCTCCTTTTCTGGAAGCATACTGTTTTCAAAGAGAAACTATACTTGATAATAGCCTGCATGTTATCCCATTGTATTTCTATCATTCATATAAAAAAATAGCACATCCTGCAGCATATTTTTTTTTTTGATAAGGATAGGACATCCTGCAGCAGTGACAGTAACTGTTGGTTAAGAATTGAATATCCTAAACTATATCTATATTTAGGCTGTTTCTTCTGAATTGTGTCTACATTTCTTTAAATATGTTGCTTCTGTATGTTTATGTTGTGCTAGTTCATGTTTGTGCACAGATGTTTTCAGCTAATGTCTCTCTAGTTAGTTGATCGTAGACTATGTTTAGACATGCCATGACTTTTGGAGATGAATTTTTTCTTCAATAAAGTTATTCATGCTATGTCTGGTTGTTTGATTCTATAAGATTTTCCCGCGTTTGTGTCAAAGTTGCTCCCGATGCCTGGTCAAATGCAAAGGGCCTGGTACTGAATTGCGACAGTTGTTAGTTACTTCAGCTGGCGTTACTTTGGATTGTCATTTAGAAGATATCATGCTTACTATATTCTGCATTTTTTCTTTAAGTTTGATTCTTTACTAACTTTACACCTTTGGTTTTTTTCTCACTAGTTTCCATTGTGGGGCTGGTTATCATGTTGACATTATTTTTGCATGAACTGAGTTACTATCTTAATATAAATACAGTTCACCAGGTTTTCCTCTTCTCTTCGATTCAGCTTTCTCTTCATTGTTTACTTTATCCTCTCCCACTTAAGAGTAGCTTAAAGGTTTCTGCTCTGAATTTTGCTTTGGCAGATGGCTGTTGACTTAAGACGCGGAGAGACTCTTCCAATACACATCAATATGACATTTCCCTCTTTACCTTGTGATGGTAAGAAAAATAACCCCCCTGCAGGTCCATGTTTGCTTACTCTCTTTCAGATTTCATTTTTATTTGTGAATGCCCAGTATCTAAATGCTTCAGACATTGACCAATTTGTTCTGCCGTGGTAGTTCTAAGTGTGGATGCTATTGATATGTCGGGGAAGCATGAAGTGGACCTTGATACAAACATATGGAAGGTAATTGGTCTATTTGAATTGAGAATTAGTGCTCTGCCCTACCTATCAAAAAAAGAAGTGCTCTATTAAAATGAAAAGAAAGTGACCAAGTTTCGCATGACAAGATGATGCATAACACTGTAGCTTGTAGTATGTTAACCGTGCTTTCACTTTTGTAGTGTCTTCACTAGCAACTATTTGTACCTTTATTAATCCTTCTTAGTTTTCTTTTGCTGTTCTGTGTTCGTTTGGGTGGTTTTGTAGTGTCCTAATTGTTTTTGTTTATCAGTTTATGTTACATTCACTATTTTTCTGGAATCTTTTTTTTTTTCTGTCTAGAGACTTGTATGTTTGTGCAGGATAGCTGTGAGATTTTGATTTAGTGAACCACTAATTTGCATCAAAAGATAAATACTTAGTATTGAAATAAATAGACTCAAATACAGTGAAATAGGTGCAGAGGATTAATAACCCCCACGATTTAAGTTCATAAAACAGTTGGTTCTGAGTGTGGTGATTAAAACAAAGGAAGGGGTTAAGTTTGAAAACATGTTGGTTGATAATGATGATTTCATTGAACTTGTGGAATGAAGGTGGAATTCAGACAAGGTGAGTGGTTATCCAGATACTATTCTTGCCAGGAAGTTAAATTTGTTGAAGAGTGATATTAAGAAATGGAACAATAAGGCTGGAAGAAAGGAAGAAAGAGGCTTTGAGCAGGTTGGAAGAATTGTATCATTTTAATGGAGCCTTAACTGATGAAAGTGCAGTAAAAGTTGAGAAGGAAACAACCATCTGGGAGGGAGAGGAAATTGCTAGCACAAAAGAGAAATCCAGAAGGCAGAAGTCGTGGTGTCTATGGGTAACAATTGGAGGCAAAACACAAAATTTTCCCACAAAGTGGCAAATTCTCATAAGAGGTTCAATAACATTGACAAAATGATTGATGGTAAGCTGACAAAAGACAGTAAACTGATTAAAGAGCATATTCTGAGATTCTATTGAAGACTTGTTTACTGAAAAAGAATATTGGAGACCTAAGTGGACTGCTGATGAAATCACATAACTCTGATGAAGAAAAAAATTGGGTACAAAGGCAATTTTCAGAAAACGAAATAGAGGGAGAAGGCTCTTGAGCCAGATGATCTTAATATGTTTTCTTCCAAAAGTATTGGGAGATTGTCATAGATGATAAATGAAGACAGTGGAGTGGTTCTAACCGAATGGATCTTTGAAGAAGCTTGAATGCTTCTTTCATTGCTTTAGTACCCAAGAAAAAAAGGAGCGGTGGAAGTTAAAGATTTTAGACCAATTAGTCTATTGGGAAGTGTATGAGATTATTTCTAAAACTTCGCTAGAGAGGCTGAAGAAGGAGATTGCAAAACTTATATGCAGTAATCAAAATGCATTCATAAAAGGGAGGCAAATCATCGATGCAAGAGTCGTAGCGAATGAGTGCCTTGATCAATACCATGTGAATTGGTCAGTTTTTTTGTTAAACTTATGAGGCATATGAATTTTGGGATAAATTGCTAAAATGAATGTATAGTTGTATAGCCACTGTCAGATTTTCAATATGAATCAATGGGAACCCTGAAGGATTCTTTAAGTCCCATAGAGGATTGAGATAAGGAGATCCTTTATCTCCTATCTTTCTGTGATGGTGATGAAATCCTTTAGTCTGATGTTAAAGAAAGCTGAAGGATACGGATGGATTAAAAGTTTTGGAGTAGAAGGAAATGGTAGTAACCTGACAGGTTAGATATTTAACATATTCTGCATGCAGATGATACATTAGTATTATATGGAGCTGAAAGGAAAACATGTTATACCTTAGGGTGGTATTCATGACTTTTGAGGCCTTTTTTGGATTGAAGATTAATTTATCAAAGAGGCGGTATTTATGCTGTCAATTCAGAAGATTCTATTGATGAAATGACCGAGATTCTGGGGTGTCAAGCAGAGAAGTTTCGTGCTGTCTACTTGGGATCTAGAACTTGTAGGTTTCTCCTTTTTTTACCTCTTGTATATGGCCAAGTTGGCCTTGTTATTATCAGTGAAATCTTTATTATCAGTGAAATCTTTTCCTAAAAAAAAGGTAGCTATCTAGAACTAGTGGACCTCCTTTACTTGCAAAATCTGAGTTGGAAAAACCTGGAGTTTTCACACTTCCTTTCTGCATTCTGTCTCTACATCACATTCCTTATTAAGAACGCCTTGTAAAATTGTAGGGGTAACTTGCGGTTACTTGTAGTTGACATCAGTTGCACAGTTCACTAAGATATGCTATTGCCTTTCACTTCATATGGGGATTATTGTTTTCACTTGCAGTACCTACTTCCTATCCCTGTCCAAGCACATATATTCACTTTTTTTTTTTTAATCTTTCCCTAGCTTTTCCGGAGTTATGAAAGCATTTTGCTAATGGTTAAGAATTTCTGCAGCTTCGCTTGAACAGTGATGGCCATATTACTGGAACTGAGTATTTGTCGGACCTTGTGGAAATGGAACATAAACATGGTAATGCCTTTTTGTTCTTTTCTTGATTCTGGGTATAAACTGTGTGCGACTTTTGTCTCCTCACATTAGTGAACTTGCATTATTTTATGTTTTGGATAAAAGAATATACTGTATGTTTAATAGCATGGCTCTAAATTACAACTTTGACCAGATGACCACAAAGACCATCACGATGATTCAGATAATAAAGCCCATCTGCAAGGGTTCGATCAAGATGCCGAAAATATGATTAAAAAGGTTAAGCAAGCATTGGCTCATGGGGAGGGATGCAGAGTATGTGCCTCTTTCATTTTTAGCTTGTTATTTTATTTGTAATCCAACACCTTTTCTCTCCTTTATGCCTCAGAAAATAAGATCAGGAAAAAGGTTGCGATATATATCCTTATCCTTGGAAGTACCAAGTTATACCACTTGGGCTGCATGAGCAATGATAATTGTATTGCTTATTGCAGGTCTATGGTGTTTTGGATGTCCAACGTGTTGCTGGAAATTTCCATATATCTGTTCATGGGTTAAACATCTTTGTTGCTCAAAAGGTTAGATCTCTTGGAATTTTATGTTCTTTTATGGTATGATTTTGTGCAATGATACAACAGCCTGTTGGAAGATATTGACTACTCCGTTTAACTTTCTTTTCTATTATTGTTAATTATGGTCACGGGTTCGAGCCGTGGAAACAGCCTCCTGCAGAAATGCAAGGTAAGGCTGCGTACAATAGACCCTTGTGGTCCGGCCCTTCCCCGGACCCCGCGCATAGCGGGAGCTTAGTGCACCGGGCTGCCCTTTTTTTTTATATATATATATATATATGAATCAGTGATCTTTGAAGGTTTCTAGCTGGAAGATGCTAATATTAAATTTTGAGAATTGTTTAGTTTAATTTATCTTCTGAGGAAGTAGGCAAATTGACCTCTGAAAGGTCTGAAAATCCAATATAGTTTAAATGAGTTATATCTTGGTGGTTCAGCTAAAAATGAAATTGTCATTTGTCGCTGGAGGCTTGCTATTTTTTCTGTACTTGTGCTGTTCGAAGCTAGTGTCTAGATGTTCATTAATTTTCATTAAGAGAAGTATTTAGATATTACTTAAATCCAATGATATAGTTACATATTGAGTTGCTGAATAGTTTGTAACGGCAAGCCATATACTTTTTACCTACATGTAAAGCAGTAAACCACACTTTTTAAGTCTGTCTGCTGCATAAATTTTGGTCCCTGTTTTGAAGTACATTACCTCCTAAAAGTGGAACTTAAAATAGACTTGAAAATAACGACCTCTTAGGAATTGGTTGATTGGAAGTTCTTATAGAAATCAGAATTGTTTTCCTGTTTTTGCTTACTCCTGTTTGTATCTGTTTTTAACCGCTGCAGATTTTTGGAGGTAATACTCATGTCAATGTGAGCCATATCATCCATGACTTGTCATTTGGGCCCCAATATCCAGGTAGTCACAACCCGCTTGATGGAACAGAACGAATTCTGCGTGGGGCAAGTGGAACATTCAAATATTACATTAAGGTTTGAGTTGTAGCCCTCATTTGAAAATATCGACATTGTATTTAATGTTTAGTTTGGAACTACTGTATTTGGACATAGCCATAGATATTTCTCGAACTGAGGAAATGAATGTGCAACTACACACTTCAGTCATTTTCCTTTACCTTTTCTTATATTATACTTTAGTTTTTTATCAGTCATTTTCCTGGACCAAAAAAGAGATATGAGCTGAATTTAGGCACCTTATCTTTTGTAATTGGGAGCTCACTATCTGATTTTCTGCCTATACTTGGATATGTGCCAAAATAATGGCGCTTACACAGGTCATAAGATGGTGCATTCCCCATAGAGCAACAACATTAAATAGAGGGGTAGTGGGGTGAGCCCATTATCTGTTGAGTTTCAAACCATGTGCCACTCGCTCTCAGCAATTCTCAATTATCAAAAAGCATTAAATAGAAAGACTCTAATCCTAAAGTACCATTTTCATTTTTTGGTAATTATAGTCCCAGAGTACTTAATTAGCTTTAGGACAGGATGGTAGATTGTGGAGACATTCACAGTGGTGCATGATCTTCATATCCACTTTGAACTAAAATTGAGGAGACTATTTTTCTGCATCAAGGTCGTCAACAGTATATAAAAAAAAGATTTAACTGCATATAGTTTCATCAGCTTCCTCCTTCCTGTCCTACTTCCGTTTTCAGGCTGTCTCAAGATTGTATCCACTTGAAATGGGAACTTTTTTTTTTCTTATTATATTATTGTAATGCTTTTTAATTACTTTAGGATCAGAAAAAGGTCAATTTGGAACCCTCAGGGGTTGGCCTGGTGGTAATTGGCTTGAGCCTTGGGGTGCTCCCTTTCAAGGTCTCAAGTTCGAAACCCACTGGGTGCAAACAATTTCTGAGGGCCATCGGACTGGGGTAAAACCCTGAATTACCCGTGGTGCACTTGCGGGAAACTCCTTGCCGAGGGCCTGTGCACCCCCGGGATTAGTTGGGGCTCAAAGAGACCCGGACACCCGGTGCTTAATCAATCAAAAAGAAAAAGGTCAATTTGGGACCCATATTGACTTTTAACAGTATTCAAATTTTTTGGAAGTCAACTTTATCTTCACTTTTGGACCCACTTTAATTTAAATATGATATATTTTCAACTTTTACCTTAGTGGATGAGTCAAAACTAAATGTGACACGTGTATTAAGAGTTCAGACCCAGGGAGCAATTATTTAAATATGCAGTTCTATTGCAGGAGTAATTTCTTTTCCTGGTATCTGCTAGCATCCTCTGTCAAATTGTCCTTTTAAGTTTTAAGTATAACCAGAAAGTGAGAGACTTCCGTTGATTTATGGTGACAATTAACATTTAGCTGAAACGTAAGGTCTAATTAACTCATGTGGATTCCTTACCAATTTTTTCTTAGAACGCCTGTTTTGTGTTGTTTGGCTCTCTTTTACTTCTCCACATTTTAAGGTTCTGCTTCCTTTTTTTTTTTTTTTCCTTTTTTGTGTAGATTGTTCCCACTGAATATAGGTATCTATCAAAAGAAGTTTTGCCAACGAATCAATTCTCTGTAACGGAGTACTTTTCTCCCATCAATGAGTTTGAACGGACATGGCCAGGTGCTTCTCTAAAGTCTTAAGTACTCAACAGACTAATTCCTTCTATCAATTGCTGCACTTTTTCCGGTTCTCTTGTTATACCTTTCTGCTATTGAGTGTGTTTCTCGCTTAATGCAGCTGTATATTTCTTATATGATTTGTCACCAATTACTGTGACCATCAGAGAAGAACGTCGCAATTTTCTGCACTTTATCACTCGGCTCTGTGCAGTACTGGGTGGTACTTTTGCCTTGACAGGTTTGCCTCTAATACTTAGCTGTAGGATTTATTTAAGGTAAAATTCTTAGATAAACCAGAAGTCCCTGCTATAATTCTATTCTTCCTTTTGCACGTATATTCTTGTCATTTGAAGGCTGAACTCGATGCTCTACATTTTGTTGTTCGTGAAGAATTTGTAAATCATTTGCTTGGGTCTGTGGAAAATGCATAGATATATTTTGGTGCCAGTAAATATGATTCCGAGACTTCTTTTATTCATATTCCTTTCTTACATATTGAGAATGGAAAGTTAATTTCAGGGAAGATTTTTTTCACGAGTCGATCAATTCCCTGGGAATTTTCCCATGTTCTATAATCTTTTTCCCATGTTCTCAGTTGACGGATCTACCATTCAGACAATATCTCCATTCTCATTATTTTCTGAAATATTATATGATAGACCTGGCATCTGCCAATGACTTGGAGTTTATATTGCGTCTGTTGAGTTGGATACTGATTTTATACGTGGTTATTACATAGGTTTTGGGAGTGGCTTAATATTGGGAACTATATTATTATACTAAAAGTGAGAAGGCTATTGTAGATATAAGTATGAACAATTTGTTTTTCCCTGATTTGTTTGATTTCCTCTTTAGATCTTCTTTTATCTGTAATTCGATGGTACCCCCCAATTTTTTTTTTCTTGCAGTTAAGAAGCTGGACGTTGTATTTAGTTGGAAATCTTTAATCTAATCTAATGTTTTGTGTATAATAGGCATGCTAGATAGATGGATGTACAGGTTCCTTGAAGCAGTTATGAAGAAAAACAGCAGAACTCTTGTGCGGTAATTTAAGGTTACCTTGAGACATGTTGCACGACAGAGTAATATCCAGTCGAGGGATTTCGTAATCCCAGAGCACTATACGTGGGAATTTTAGCGGTGAACAGGGGAGGTCCACGAACGAGGCTTGTGTATATTATGTTTCCTATGTATTTTCTTATCGGCTTATCCTTTAATTTTGATAGCACTTTTACACAAATATACCCTGGTGTACCCAAGCCATTCTAGCAGTCTGAGAAAAGATTTAATTACTGGTCATTGTAACATAATATCTAGTTTGTAGCTCAAAGGAAATGAACATTTCCAGGTTTTCTTGCTCAAATTTAGTGGAAATACTTGCTGGATCTGAGAGATGTATTTCTATGTGATGCTTCTTACTTTACTATGGTTCGTCTTGTTTAGTGCACTACTTAGAAATACAATAGTGATAGTCTTGGTAGATCTAGTAAATTGGAGTCAAACCTATTTCTGTCTTTTGGATCTGTTTTGGCAAGATAATAGGAACTACGGGCCTGGCTCAGACGTTGCTCGACTCAATCGGGTAATTTATTTTCCAAAGTATACTACTAACAACAATAACAACAACAACCCAGTGAAATCCCACAACGTGGGGGTTTGGGGAGGGTAGAGTGTACGCAGACCTTATTCCTATTGAGGTAGGACAGTTGTTTCCGATTTTCCAAAGTATTCTAACTATTTAGAAGAGTGAGTGGGCACTTTTTCGTCGTCTGTTTGTGGGCTCAAAAAAAAAATTATGAGCCCACATATTTTAAACAACTACTAATACTTTTTTTTTTAAATTGTAGGCCCACATATTTTAAACAACTACTAATATTTAAAAATAACTACTAATATTTTAAAAAAAAAAATTGTGGCCCACATATTTTAAACAACTACTAATTTTTTTTTAAAAAATTGTGGGCTCCATATTAAACACCAACCAGTAATAAAAAAAAAAAAAAAAGTGGAATCCACCACATCCAAACTCACGAGCAAAAAAAAGTGGATCCCATATTAACAAAATCAAGCAATATTAAAAAAAAAGTGAATCCCATATTAAAAAAAACAAACAATGTTAAAAAAAAAGTGCTTAGAAAATCAAACAATTAAATCAATAATGATGGATTCATTGCCACATGCGTATCAACCCATTAGAGGGAACAAATGAAATTATTGTACAACAACATACTTAAAATACAAAAATGCTTAGAAAATCAAACAATGAAATCAATAATGATGGATTTATTGCCACATGCGTATCAACCCATTAGTGGGAGCAAATGAAATTATTGTACAACAACATACTTAAAATACTTATATATATCTATATCCATTTTCCAATTTTTGAAAAAATAAATAAATTGTGGGCCTCATATTAAACACCAACCATTAATAAAAAAAAAAGAGAAGAAAAAAAGTGGAACCCACCACATCCAAACTCACGGGAAAAAAAAAGTGGATCCCATATTAACAAATCAAGCAATATTAAAAAAAAAAAGTGAATCCCATATTAAAAAAACAAACAATGTTAAAAAAAAAAATTGCTTAGAAAATTAAACAATTAAATCAATAATGATGGATTCATTGCCACATGCGTATCAACCCATTAGAGGGAGCAAATGAAATTATTGTACAACAACATACTTAAAATACAAAAATGCTTAGAAAATCAAATAATTAAATCAATAATAATGGATTTATTGCCACATATGTATCAACCCATTAGTGGGAGCAAATGAAATTATTGTACAGTACCATACTTAAAATACTTATATATATATATATATATATATATATATATATATATATATATATATATATATATATCCGTTTTCCAACTTTTGAAAAAAAAAATTGTGGGCCCATATAGCCTGATGGATTCATTGCCACATGCGTATCAACCCATTAGAGGGAGCAAATGAAATTATTGTACAACAACATACTTAAAATACAAAAGTGCTTAGAAAATCAAACAATTAAATCAATAATGATTGATTTATTGCCACATGCATATCAACCCATTAGTGGGAGCAAATGAAATTATTGTACAGCAACATACTTAAAATACTTTAAAAAAAAGTGTGGTCCCATATTAAACACCAACCAATATTAAAAAAATTCAAAAAAACACTAACCAATTAAGCATTTAAAAAAAAAGTGTGGTCCCCATATTAAACACCAACCAATATTTTTTTTTTAAAAAGAAGTAAATAAAGTGGAACCCACCATCTCCAAACTCACGGGAAAAAAAAAGGTGGACTCCATATTAACAAAATAGAGTAATATAAAAAAAAAAGTGAATCCCATATTAAAAAAACAAGCAATGTAAAAAAAAAAGAGTGCAGACTTTGTATTCGTAGCAAACACTAATATAATAAAGTTTTAGATATGGAGCACAAACTACAATGCTATATTAATCGTGTTTTGAACATAGTATCCCATATTGACAAAATCAAGCAATATTAAAAAAAAAAAGTGAATCCCATATTGAAAAAACAAACAATGTCAAAAAAAAAGTGCAGACTTTGTATTCATAGCAAACACTAATATAATAAAGTTTTAGATACGGAGCACGAATCATAATGTTATATTAATCGTGTTTTGAACATAGTGTGTGTGTGTATATATATATATATATATATATATATATATATATTATATGCATAAAAATAGTGCAAATTAATAATGCCCAAAAGGGTGGGCCCCATACTAAACAACACCAAGCAATATAAAAAAAAAAATTATATAAAGCATGGGTTTAGACCCATGCTTCGTCATCTGTTGTCCCTTAAAAAAAAGGGGGGGTGGGGGGGGTTGGGGCCTATACTAAATACACCGAGCAATAAAAAAAAAAAGCAAGAAAAAAATAAAACTCACCATCTCCAAACTCATGGGAAAAAAAAAGTGGACCTCATATTATCAAAATCAAGCAACATAAAAAAAAAAAAAAAAGTGAACCCCATATTAAAAAAAATATAATGTTAAAAAAAAAAAGTGCAGACTTTATATTCGTAGCAAACACTAATATAATAAAGTTTTAGATACGGAGCACAAACTACAATGTTATAGTAATCGTGTTTTGAACATAGTATATGTATATATATTATATGCATAAAAATAGTACAAACTAATAATGTCCAAAAAAAAAAAAGTGCACCCCATAAGGGTGGACCCCATACTAAACGACATCAAGCAATATAAAAAAATATTGATCCCACCATCTCCAAACTCACGGTAAAAAAAAGTGGACCCCATATTAACAAAATCAAGTAATATATATAAAAAAAAAAAGTGAACCCCTTATTAAAAAAAAATAATGTCAAAAAAAAAGTGCAGACTTTGTATTCGCAGTAAACACTAATATAATAAAGTTTTAGATACGGAGTACAAACTATAATGTTATATTAATGTTTTGAATATAGTATATATATATATATATATATATATATATATATATATATATATACATAAAAATAGTGCAAATTAATAATGTTCAAAAAAAAAAAGTGCACCCCGTATTAAAAATCAAACAATATTCATATAATTTCCAATGTATCTCATTAAGTCAATAATGATGAATTCATTACCACGTGCGTGTCAATCCATGAAATTGCTTTTCTTCAAAAGGTTAAGTAGTCAAACCATACAATTTTTTTTTTATATTAGCCTGAGATCTAATCTAGATATTAAACTGTTGTATTTGCTATTCCTCCATGTCATTTATTTGTTATGTTTACTAAAATAAATATACTTAAAATATTTATATTTTAAAATAAGATAGAATTTAATTACTTTTTTATTTTTATTCTTACTCTAATAAATGTGAAAAGAAATTAATGTCGTAAAAAAAAATATATCAAACGCAGATCAAATAATGAATAAGGTAAATTAGTCAATTATAATTCTAATCGACGTTTTCTTAAAAAATCATGCAAAAGACAACATGACAAGTAAAATGAGTTAAACCGAGAATATTTACTAAAAATTAAAAAATAGTATTTCTTCGTTTAAATAAAAAATCAATTTATACTTTGTTTTGTTTTAAACATGTAAATTAATTTAATGATTTGAATTAGAATTTTTCAAATCAAAATTTGATAAAAAAATAATAAGGATTTTACACCTTTAAATTAATCGAATTAAAATTAAAAGTATCAACTGATGCTTAAATATTGCTATTGTTTTATCTCAAAGAGAAAAAAATAGTTTTCTTTTAAACAAGTCTTCTCTTTTAAAAAATATTAATAAATTTGCCGATTTTGTGTTCATAGCAAACATTAATATAATAAAATTTTAGATACGGAGCACAAACTACAATGTTATATTAATCGTGTTTTGAACATAATATATACTTTATATATATATTATCACTATTCAAAAATAACTACATACACATAAATACACTATAATCTAAAGTGTTGGGCTCGTGCGCAGCACGAGCATAGGCCGTCTAGTACTATTAGAAAAACTAATTCTTGAGCTTAGTTGTGCATACATCATATCGATAATGATTCTGATCACCTCTCCACCTGCCTAACCTAATTGTGTGAGCAATCAATCATGACTAGTTGATCGATCCATAATGAAATCACTTGTGAGCCAGTAGAACTAAAGTTAAGAGATAATTGAGCATGCCATGACGTTGTAGGTAGAATCCTCAAAGAGCCAAGCAGACCTAAGTTAAGAGATAATTGAACATGTCATGGCGTCATTGTATTAATGGTCTATGTAGTAAGGACCTATTGGTTTAGGTAATTATCTAATGCGTTCCCCAACTGGAGAAGTCAATTTTGGAGGAGAAACTATGCGTTTCTGGGATCTGCGTGTTCCATGGTTAGAGCCAATAAGGGGTCCAAATGGGTTAGACTTGAGTAGGTTCAAAATAGACATACAACCTTGGCAGGAGCGGCGTGGAATATATGACATATGCTCCTTTAGGTTCTTTAAATTCTGTGGGTCGTGTAGCTATCAGAATGCAGTCAATTACATCTCTCCCAAAAGTTGGTTAGCTATGTCTCAATTTATTTCTAAAATTGTTCTTCTTCTAGGTCATTTGTGGCACGCGGGAAGGGCTAGATAATCTACTTTAACAAACCTATATAACTAGTCTGTGGACGAAACACCCCTTGAAGATATTGCTTCTATCATTTGCTTTATTTAACCCGTTTCTCTAATTTTGGTTCTTCACGTCGAGAGAAATAAACAAAAATCTCAGAAAAAAATCTAAATTTGGAAAATTACTTCTTAAAGTAAAAATTCTCATTCCGGGAAGAGAAAGATTTGAAAGGATTGCCTTTCATCTCTGTCCTCTCTTCTTGAAGTGAGCGAATTGCATGTAGATATTTGTAGAGGCCTATAGTTTAATTGATTGAAACGTATGAGTATTGCTCATAACAGTGATATTGTAGTTTCAAGCCCTGCTAAGCCTACCACCACCTTCTCTTCACCTGATACAGGCAGTTAAAATACCCGTCACCCTGCAGATCTCAATCTAACGACGCGTTTGGAACGATCACATGGCTGGCTCTTGCCGGTGTCTACGAGGAAGAAACAACCAAAATGGAGACGACGTCTAATAATGGAGTCCAGAGCCTAAATGACATAAATTTGCCACAAAAAAACTAAAAGGGGTTGCCCTTTCCACAATAAACCAAAAGGGGTTTATCGTGGAGGGAGCAACGTTTTACAAAAAAAAAATGTTAGATCGAATTAAAAAATGTTTTACAAAATAAGATTTTGCAAAACGTTGGTCACCCAACGTTTTACAAAATAAAGTTTTTTTTTTTTTTTTTTTTTATGAAGATGAGGTACCTTTTGATTTTTCCCTTTTAAAATTTTAGTGAAGCTTTTTTTTTAATTCAAACATACACCACAAATCGTATAATAATTAACTCAAACAAATATTCTAACTCTAACCTTTCATACAATAATTAAAATTGCGTTTTCTAATATGTGAACATAAAAAAAAAAATACTAAAAATATAAGTTAAATAAACGCCACACATAATCTGAATAGTAAATGTTAAATTAAATATGTAATTAAACACCACAAGACATATTATATATTTATTATAATAAAGACAACAACATATTCTTGGAAGATTACATAAGGAAACAACGATCGTACAACTTAGGAAAAAACATAAAAACCAACAAGCAACAACAACTACTGATTTCTGTCGGGGTAGCGATTCTTGTTATGACCTGTTTGCTTGCACGCTGCCCCGACAGAAATCATCAGTAGTTGTTGTTGCTTGTTATTTTTTATGTCTTTTCCTAAGTTGTACGATCGTTGTTTCCTTATGTAATCTTCCAAGAAGATGTTGTTGTCTTTATTATAATAAATATATAATATGTCTTGTGGTAGTTAATTACGTATTTAATTTAACATTTACTATTCAAATAATTTGTGACGTTTATTTAACTTATATTTTTAGTATTTTTTTTTTATGTTCACATATTATAAAACACATTTTTAATTATTGTATGAAAGGTTAAAGTTAGAATATTTATTTGAGTTAATTATTATATGACTTGTCGTATATGTTTGAATTAAAAAAAAAGCTTAACTGAAATTTTAAAAGGGAAAAATCAAAAGGTACCTCATCTTCATAACCAAAAAACAAAAAACACTTTATTTTGTAAAACGTTGGCTACGTTTTACTTGACAATTATTTTTTTTTAAAATTTCGATCTGACAATTTTTTTTCCGTAAAACATTGCTCCCCTCTTTGGTTTATCATGGAAAGGACAACCCCTTTTGATTTTTTTGTGATAAATTTATGCCATTTAGGCTCCGAACTCTCTAATGATGGCTCTTGGCCCAGACAACATTCTATCCATAGGGGAGAGTTTGGGCGACCTGGGTAGCCCCTAGGACAACTTATTCTTAAAGAGTTTTAAGTTATACTAAATTGTTTTTAGACTGATAATGTATATAACTTGAACTCATTCTTTAATTATATCAAAGTATATTCTTAACCATATGAAAGCGAACGTGGAAAATAACACACAGAATCTCATGTCAGGACACAAAAGCCAGCCACTTTCCAAATCTAAGTTGGAAATTGGACTTTAAAAAGGGCAGAAATTTGGTTCACCAGGTGTTTATTAGGACATTGGGTTATGGTTGAGCTGACAACATAATAATTAAACTTGAAGAATATTCTCTAGATTTACCAGTCAAGACAACCATTCAATCAAAAGCATTCACCCTTTTATATTTCATAAAGTAGCAAACGTATTCAAAGTTCCATGCTTTCAAATACTTTTGATGATAAAATGCTCTACAACTTACCTATGCTCACCTTAATGGCACATATTCTATGTGGCCTATTTCTTGTGCTGCTAAGTACCAAGTGAATTTTCATGGTACTAATAAAAGTAGCACAAGATGAGGAATTCCTCATAACACAAAAATACAACCAGCATCAAATACGGATTTGACTTCGAACTATTTACCCAATGCTCTGGAAAATATTAGAACTCTGAGTTAAGCACTCTGAAGCCTGATCTCTGGCAGCCCAGAATTTTCTGATTGTCCAACTACAGGATGCAATGGTTGGTGTTGTTGCTGCTGATTATTATGAGGGCGGTGGTCGTGGTGATGTTGTTGTCTTGTGGGGTAGCCATAATATCTATCATCAGGCAGAACGTGTGGCTGCGTGGCACTGGTTGTCTGTGCACGTGATGATCGAAGGCGTCTGCTTGCTCTCCATCTCAAATACTCTACGAGGAGCGAATTCGTACTAATTGCAATACCGAACCCGGTGAAGGAGGAAAGCAGCACTGATAGGAGTGCATTAACATTAAGCTGCACATTTAGCAATTATGTAAATCTTTATGTATCTGTTATTTTTGCAGGTGGAAACACCAATGGCCTTTTCCCAGTCTAAACAGGAAGCTTGGAAAGATAACAAATTAAAGAATGAAAGATTTTTACCACTGCATAGAATATATGGGCGAATAGGATAACAATTGCAAACTGAAATGAAGCATAAGCCCATATGTAACTCTTGCTGACTGCAAATGGCCAAAGAATGTAATTATCATTCTTAATAAAAAGACTCATCCATCGAACGAAAAAAAAAAAAAATCAAAAGGAATGTGTAAAGAATGAGCAACAATAAAAACATGTTGAATTTCTAAAAGACTAAGCCATTCAGTTATTTTGTCCGCCAGGTCAATTTCACTATATTCATGGTTATTGATGAGGTACGTATTATAGCATCATAACCAGTTGAGATCTTTTTCCTTCTTTTGCTTTCACTTAGAACTGTTCCTAAAAAAGGAATTGTAGCGGAGATGCTTCCCTTGTGATAGAGAGTGTTTGTGAAAATGGGGTAGCTAACATGCGAAAACTGAACACTTTTACCCAATCACAGGCTCTTAGCTAATGAGACACAACAATTTATCCAAACACGTTAACCATGTATACTAATGATCAAAATTCCAATATAAGTGGGCTACTTAGCAGTCGTTTGTAAATCCTATGATATACTGAGTTAACTTCAAGTTAGGAAATGGTGAAATTGTGTATAGTTAATATTATTTTTAAATTACATATACAGTGATTTTACAGTTGTTAGTTATTTAAAGAGACAAAATCCAACATGCATTCACTGGATTAATAGCCTCTCTATCTCTCTAGCCAAAATCTATTTGGAGGTATTCAGTTAAGTGCAAAAGGAGAACTATTGTGTTGAATGTGCATTCTCATCTCCGTTTCTATGAGCTAACCTCACCATTGACAGAAAATTATCAGGAATTTAGGCTGGAATCATTTCACAAATGACATCTAATAAGAAGAAAATCAAGAGAAAAAAATCATACCCATCGTAGAAGCTATCATAGAAGAAAGGAGGCCTAAAACAACAGAGAAAGGTAAAGAGATGGCAAGAGCTCGAGCGCCTAAGTCAGACACCTGTCACAATACAAGATAAATTGATAAATGCAAATATTGTACATCAGACAGAATGTGAAGGCTAAATGAAATATGACCAAAATAATGGTTGTGCCTTTAATAGGAGTGGCTTATAGTTTTTGGATAGTTTTATATATCACTACAAGCTTTGACATTTAAAGAGACTTACTAAACAATCACTTTTATGGATATACCGAACAATGACATGTATTGCAGTAATGAGCTACACTAATTTACCCCCACACATGATATGAGCTACCAATTATTCCATCTACCCTTTATAGAAGTTCATGGTGTGACATGTTGTTACATATTCCACTTAAACAATGAATAACATAAATGTAGAATATGAATATCATGATGGGTGAGATGAGGAACCAAGCAGTGAATAAATAAAGCCAAAATTGCATTTAGTAACCTAGCTTTTAGGAGCCGTGCGTCATTTGTCCTACTTTCAAATGTGCAGTTTTGCTACCTAGTTTATAGGGTTGGTGCATTTGTTGACATAGGCTTTTGAAATGTGCACATAAAACCCAACTTCCTAAAAACCTGTAAAACTGGGGCTTCCTCTTTATGGAAGTAATTTTAGACGAAAAAATTCATGTATCTTGCACACGATTCTTTATCAGTCCGTTTGAGGGCTCAAAAACTATTTTAATTCATATATTATCTTTTGAAGTAATAAAAAGAAAAAAACCATCAATAGCTCCAAAATCTCCCCTTACATCTATAATCAGACAAATTTAAGCCACCTTAACACAGTGCTAACAATTAGTTTTCTTTTGAGTCCATAATATTTATGATGAAAGTTACATCTTCTAAAAATAATGTATAAATGAAAATGGGTTTACTTAGATTATCTCAGCATATTAACTCGTGTAGGAAGAGATATAACAATGAAGAAACAAAAGGAAAGTACCAGAAGCTGCTCCAGAAAGCAAAAATATGCAAGCATGCTGACCATGACAAGGATAGGTACGTCTTGCCAGACTCTGTCGACAGAAAAAAGTAAAAGGCAAATCCCAATTAAGTGTACAAACTGATTTCCATGTGACGCTCATTAACATTTAGAATAACTTGGTTAAAAGTACCACGGAATAAATGAGAAACTTTTGACACCAACAACAACAACATACCCAATATAATCCCACCAAGTGGGGTCTGGGGAGGTAGTGTATACAAACCTTACCCCTACCTTTTGATGGTAGGGAGACTGTTTCCGATAGACCCGCGGCTCAAGGAGAGATGAAAAGACAGCAGTAATAATAGGCAGTAACAGCAGCAAGATAAGCTATAGAAAACAGCCTCCCTACCATCACAAGGTAGGGGTAAGAATCCTCATGCTTCACAGTTCATCATGCAGAGAATCAAAAGCTTCCAAATGTTTAGATAATATCAATCAAAAATATGTTACACACGTGTGAACGCAATTATTAATGTTTGTCAAGATTTAGGAGTTCATGAGTAATTGGGAAGGTTTTTAGGATTAAGAGATCCTAATGATTCGTGCTTTACAGTGCATCATGTAAAGAATCAAGAACTTCCAAATGTTTATGTCATGTCCATAATGTCCATTACTGACTGACTGAATTGCAAAGACACATAAAATCTAAATGCATGAAGCTAAATTTTGCAATAGAAAAATCTGCCTAGAATCACAAAGTATTTGATTGGTTATATTTATCTGACATATTTTACGTCTGAGGTTCACATAAAATTCAAGTGAAATTAAAGGAAGCCGCAAAACTTTATCAGCTGAACTTGCCTGTAACGAGGCACTTCTCTCTGCTGTGTAACAGTTTGGGACCTTCTGGCAGCAGTTGGAGGATTTTGAATTTTCAATAATGTTACCGGAAGGTTTCGTACTTCCTGCTTGCAAACATCACAGATCTTGTTACCCTTAATACTAAACCACTTCAAGGTGCAGTCTTTGTGAGCGAGTGCAAGGTCTCCTTTGCAGCTGCATTCCATTTTAAATGTTTCACTTTCTTCACCAAGTTCAACAAAACAAATTCTGCAAACAGCCTCTTCCTCGGGAATATCTTCACCAGTATTATCTATAGCTGTAGATAGCGAAGGAGAAAAGCCATTATAGAGAGGAGACAGCATGAGTAAAGTCCCTTTAGACTTAACTCTTGACCTATATGAAGTATAAAATCCTAATAGATTCAAGGATTCTATGTACTCTCAAGAGCCAAAGAAAGTGACCAAATAGAAATTAGTCATTGCCATAATTAAGCAGCATTCTCCATTCAGAATCATCATCCTCATAAATTTGTATTTCCTCTTTGACATAGCCAATTCTATTTCTAGCTAATTTACAGCTGTGATCGTATCTATCAAAAAATTGTTGGGACAAAGACCTTAACTAATTGAAAGTAAGATGTACAAATGATTTTCCTTGAGACATGGAGTCCTAATTTTAATTTGATAGTATTATAGTTGTGGTAGTGGAAAAAATATAGAAGTAGTTGAAGTGCCAGTCTTATCACATCAAATATTAAAATGTTTAACTAATTGAATTTGAATTCTTGAAAGCTGTATAGAAGTAATATTTTTGGAGTGGTGTCAAACAGTTTGAAATGTACCAAAATAGAAAGAGTGTCAAATAAATTGGGACACAGGGACCAAGGGAGTAGAGGATGAGAAAACAAAAATAGTTACAACCATAGAAAATGTTCATTATAACTTGCCACAAGTAGCAACTAAATCACGAGTGGATATAATTCTCGATACGCAGAGAAAGTCACATGCATATAGAGTTAACATCTTAGTAGTTCTTAAAGACTGATTGTGTATACAAATTCTTTTGCAAGCTTTTATAATCTCCAAGGAGAAAACTGCAGCTCAATCCCTACTGAACACCAGAGACAATAGACTCCAAACTTTTTCTTTTTTGATGACAGACTCCAGACTTTTTCTTCTTACTAATAATATGGAAATAATTCATTACCTCATTTCATAGAGGTGTTAACCACTGAAAAAAGGTGCTGAGAATCAATTTACATATGTGATCTGTTACATTAAGAACGGTGCTTATGCAAAATCAAACAGGTATACAAAATGATCCAGATAACAGTTAGTGTTGAAAGCTTGTAGCAAGAACCTTTTTAGTTCAGAAAATGATCAAAACAGTTTATCATAAATGCAATGTCAAATTCACTCGTGTAGCATTATCCAATTGGAGAAGCTAGTGACAAGTATAAAACTTATAAGAATCAGGATGCACGAAAATTTGGCATACCGTTTTCTGTTTCTTGTGTTATGTCTGCTGAGGCATCAGAATCCGTGGTTGGGCGAACAACTTTGGAAATTACACGGATGAGATGGCCACTAGAATCTTCCCTCCTTAAGCTTCTGCTTTTAACATGTATAGGCACTGAAAACGAACGCTTCATGTGCTGTTGGGCTTCAGGTTTCTGTCAGTAAATAAATCAATAGTACAAACAAGAAAAAGTAAGAACGAGTACACACAAAAACAGTACATCTAAATAAGTAAATATTAAGACAAAAGACATACAATTAACTCTAAGTGAGCATCCACACAATTGTCCTCTGCAGGCTTTACCACAGTTCCCATTGGTGTCTCTGGTAAAGAGCGGATTGATTTTGTCGTCGAAGAGAACAAAACTTTATTGAGAGAAAATGACCTTGAAGTTGAAGGCTTATCTGAAAGTGGTGTATCTGGGATAATGAGAACTGTCTTTTCACCATCTAGAGTTACGTTTTTGGCCCTAGTGCTTTTCTGTGGAATCAGATTCTTCATAGATGATATGAACTTCGCAGAGTGGGGCCTTGGGGGCAACCCTGATCTGGCAGAGTTAGGACTTGGAACATCTATTCTTGTAAAACTGGATAATGCATTTTCCAAAGATCTTGAAGGTATTTGCAAAGAGGCGAGGTTTGGCCGTCTTGTTGACTGCTGTTGCGCTAAAGTCGCTTGTTCTATCTCTCCATTCTTTTTCCATAGATGCAAATTTCAGAACACAAAGGCACCAAAATAATACAAAAGCAAGAAAAGATCGGCATAGTTAATTTATAAAAGGAGCACAAACTCATCTAATGGCAATTCATTTATAAGCAAAAAGTTACAACTTTGTCCAGAACCTATACATCTGAAGAACAGTGGATTTTCCAAACGCAAAATGGAGATCAGATATGCTAAACCAAATGATTAGTACAACTCAAGTCCCAATAGAGGTCAACAAAAATGATAGTCTTCTTGGCATACATGTTCTGAGTATTTATTTCTCTTTTCCCCCCCTACTACTTCATAAAAAGAAGAAATGCAAAAAACCTATCAAAGCTCCAAACTAGCTAAAGTAATTCCATAAATATCCCAAATCAACTAATTCATCAAACTTACTTATCTAAAAGGGGAAAGAAAAAAATCCAATCTTTCACATTCTAGCTTCCTCCACTTGCACATCCTTCCTTCACCAATCACCAAATAACACTAAATTCAAGAAAACCCCACAAAAAGAAAGAAGAAAAATCATTTCTTTAGCAATTTTCTAAACACAATCACACTCCCCAACCCTTCCCCACCAAAGGGCAAAAAACCAAAAAGAAAAATGAGACTCTAGGCCTTGTGCCAATACATGCTTTGAGTATTTGTTTCCCTTTTTTTTTTTTCTACTACTTCGTAAAAAGAGGAAATGCACAAAACCCATCAAAGCTCCAAACTAGCTAAACTAATTCCATAAATATCTCAGACCAACTAATTCATCAGTTCATTCAAACTCACTTATCCAAAAAGGGAAAGAAAAAAAAAATCAAATCTTTCACATTCCAGCTTCCACAACTTCCATAAATTCCACATCTTTCCTTCACCAATCACCAAATGACATTAAATTCAAGAAACCCCACACAAAAAGAAAAGAAGAAAAGATCATTTCTTTAGCAACTTTCTACAGACAACCACACTCACAAACCCAAAAAGAACCAAATGAAACACAAACAAGATAAAAAAAGAAAAATAAGAAGCACAAAATAAAAGTAAAAAAGAGACACTTACTGAATTGGTATTAGCAGAAGAATCAAATTCAGTTGGTATTTGATGCATTTCTTGAACAGAAACAACTACAGAATTCTCCATTTTTGCAGTCACAAAAAAAAAAAAAAAAAAAAAGTTACAGTACCATGAAAACAACCCCAGATCATAAAATCATTTGGATTTGGATATTTTTAAATTAAATTCCATTTATTTTGTTCTTATCAAGAGAAGTAAAATGTTTTTCAAATTTATGAACTAGTGGGGTTTCTTGATTGCTTTAGACAGTAATGATGAAAACAAGAAAAGAAGATTAAAAAAAAACAATCTTTTTGGTTTTTAATAGTAACTAAATATTTTTTTGTGTTCATAAACAAAAACTATCTTAGCTTTGTAGACAAAACAAAGCATTTTTACCTTTTCAACAGCAACTAAAAAAAATAAGTTATTTTTTGTTTCAGATTGTATTATTACCCGCCAACGTTATTTGGTTTTGCCAGCTGAGTTTAGATTCCTTCTTATTATTTATTTTGTTTTAAATTTTAATATTTGTCATGTCATGTTATTATACTTTTCTTTTGTTGCTTTTGGTTATAAATATTTACTTTTTGTTTGACTGCTTTTGACTAGGATTAGCTGCCACCAACTTTTGCAAATCCATGGTTTTTTAAATTTTATCAGTGTTGTTTTGTGCGGGTGGGGTGTGTGCGCGTGGGGAGTGGGGGTAGGGGTAGGGGTGCAAAATATAAAGAAAGTCTAGTGAAAAATAGAATTTCACTCCATCCGTTCATTTTTATTTATTTATTTTATATTTTATATTTTTTAAAAATTAATAAATGAAATATATAGTTTAGTATAATACGCATATTAATTTGTGTATCATCTCAATAGATTTAAAAATAACTTAGAAATGAGTAATTAATGTTAAGGATAAAACAAGAAAAAAAATATATTTTTTTTACATTTTAAAATGGATAAATAAAAGTAAAAATTTATTTATAATATAGTGAATAAATAAAAGTGAACGGAGAGAGTACATTTTTAGAATGAAAGATAATTTTTTTTACGTCGTAATTAATTCATTTTGCTATATATTTCTTTTTGTTTTTTTAAGTAAAAATGCAGAAGATCTTAGTTTAATTTATTTTTTCTTACTTTTTTGTGGACACGACAACTTGTTATCATTATTATTGATCTACTCTCGAAAGTGTTGACTTAGTATCAAAAGTACTATGTTCTCATAATTACTACTCCTCTCGAAAAAAAAAATATTCATTTAGCTTTTTTTTTTTATTAAAAAAAATTACTTATTAAATTAAGAAATAATTAATTCTATTTTTTCAAATTTACCCATATTAAGTGTTATGTGATCAAATCTCAATATCTATTTAATTAGGGATAATATAGTTAATTTTTTTTTTTAAATGAGCAATTTCTTAAAAGATGTGTAAATAACTAAATAGACTTTTTTTTTATCCGGAGGGAGTAGTGTATTATCACATGTGCACTGGCAGGGATAAACCTGCTAATTGAAAATTTAATTTTTACAATCGACTTTACTTCAAATTTAAGAATCCTTCTTTATTTCATCAGTGTAATAATTAGGCCATGCACACCTCTCCTCCTTAGCTAGAGTACTCCCATCTTCCTAATATGCATGTCGACATACAAAAATCACGTCCATTAAGAAATTAATAATATCATATAAAATTTACTAAATTATCTTTATTTATTAAATAATTTTTGAAAATTGAGCAATATTAAAAAAACTACTTCATTAATGCTAAGAGCATAGTTGAAAACACTTACTAATTTACTTATTTTTGTCTTGAATTCGTAAGATGACACTTATTTAGGGACATTTTTATCTAATAAGATTACACTTATTTTGGGACGGAGAGAGTAATAAGTTTCAACTTTAGTCAAACATACATTTTGCTTTTTCGTGGGAATCCATATTTAAATTATCCAAAATCCATATTAAATTGAACTTTGAAGCTAATAAAAGCATTCCAAATGATGAAAATGGTATTTAACACTTAACCAAAATAATATAAAAACCTCTTCCAAAATGGCATATCTATCAGGCCATATGCAAAGCATATGAAAAAAAAAAAAAAAAAACTTTCACATCAACCAAAAAGGCATGAATTCATGATTAGTTGCATTAACCTAATTATTATTTGTTTATTTTTGGATTAAAATGGTATAATAATGAATAACTGCTTCACATGCCAACTTCTTTTTCTTAGGTAAAATGTTATAAACAAATGTAATCAGAGGCGGAGCCATGAGTTAAAGTTTATGGTTCTAAATTGTCACCGAAATCATAACTCATCTTAATTACTAAGTTCCAGTTAAATATTTATACATATTTAATGAATTACTTAATAATAATATAAAGTCTAAGCAAAAGCCGTTGGGTTCGTTCGAACTCTTAAAGAATACTCTATCTTCGGCTCTGAACGTAACTAAATGAATAATGTTTGTAAATAATGTCTTTTAAGTTGTACATCCTTATTGACATACATAAATTACATACATATGCGTCTAGTCCAGTAAATCTTTTAGAATTAAAAACAAAAAGAAGTAAAACTTTCATAACCCACACCGATCTACGACTTCAATCTCTCTCTAAGAAGACTTTGAATTATTAAATATGAACGGATATCAGATATCGGATGAAAAATTAAACTCTCTATAACTAATTTTCGTTTACCACATTAACGAAAGTAATGCACAAATCTTATCCAACATATTATTGAATCGTATTAATTTTATTATAGTCAAGTGAGAAATTAATGTGAAAATAGACATTAACTTGTGAAATTTATTAATTAACTAGTGAGATTTAGTGATAACGGTGCAATTATTATATATTCATTAAATCGATATAAACACTTCATATAAGTGAATCTTTTTCGTGTTGTCACCATAATAGTATAACATTGTCAATTTTCACTAGGAGTATGTTTTTCTCCAAATTTAATTTGATTTTATATGGTTGGCGCAATATCTAACTTAAACTTTTGTATCGTTTATTCAATAAATACCTGTATTATTTTTTGTTCTAATTATCCTCTAAACTTATACAATTTGATAACACTTCTGTATGATCTCAGTCCAAAGAGGTGAGACACATACACTCTCGCGTGACTCTTTTTTTTTTTTTTTTTTTTGTGGTCCACGGTACATTTTCTTAAAACAAACTTTTTTATATTTCTAAATTCAAGAGGTAACTAGGATTAAGAAATTAATTTAAGTGCATACTAATAAATGGTGTCAAATTCAGAGGTAGAAACATATTAAGCCGTATGTTACTGCCCGCATCTTTCTTTCTTTTCCCCCTCTGTTTGGCTAAGATCATTATAATTAATTGGCATAACAGTATTCATCTTATTTGTTACTGCTTTTCTATTTTTAAAAAATATATGATTGGAGAGGGGGGATTGAAAATCAAATGACCTTGGAAGATAAATGGTCGTTTTCATTATGAAAATATTCAAATTATAAGACTACTAATTAGATAAACCATAATTAGAAAAAACAACACCAAAATATAGAGAGTTTATAGTTTTGATTTGAGCTATAGATTTTCTCTAAACAAATGACAGGCCGAATAGCCGACCAGCCGACCCGGCTTTTGAGGACATGAAGCATATTTTCTGGTAGTATTTTTTATTTTATTAGTCTTTTATTAAGATGTACTCTACGTTAATTATGAACTAAAAAAATCACTCATCCAAAATGCATATACAAAACGAATTAACATATACAAAAGTTATGACGTGATCACAGTTAATTAACATCTATTATTTTCTTAGTTATTAATGAACTAATATAAATTAATATGATTTGATGCATACATGGAGTTTAAATAAGTTTTGTTGAGAAATTTATAGTCATGTGTTAAATAAGAGAACATTACAGGTTATTAGTTGATTTTGGGTTTTGTAATGCTAGGATCAGGAAATATTGGTTTTGGAAGAGGAAACGGGGAAAACAAATCTTCATACCAGTGAAAATTATATCTTTAATATGTTTAGGAATTAAGTGTTTGAAAATGGACTTATCATGAAAAATATTCTGCCACTGGAAACAAATGGCTAGACCTCTTTGCTTTTGGAATATTGAGATTAAAACTTAGGATAAAAATGTAGTATGTAGTTAGTAGTTATAATCTACAATATTAAAGATATGTACTCTCACGAGTCAAGAGCAAACTCCCTTTATTTCCTTCCTTCATGGATTCGCATATTTCTCCGAGAAAAATTCCTTGGAATTCATTTATTAAGCAACTTTTCATGATTTTGAGGCCTCAAAAATTTTAATAATTAATTTTATGATTTTATTTTATTTAGATAATAAAATTTGAGAAGAAAGAAAAAGGTAAAAGGAACTTTGGAAAAAAAAAAAGGAAAGAAAGAAAGACTATATCTACTTTTTAATATTAAAAGTATTTTAGTACATTGATTAAACTAATCAAATCTCCATATTAGTAAATAAATTTTTTTATAACTTTTTAATATTAAAAGTATTTTAGTACATTGATTCAACTAATCAAATCTCCATATTAGTAAATAATTTTTTTTATAACAAAATCCAAGGTAATGTATTGTAAATACATGTCTAATATTTTATTGACTTGAATTAACCTTTACTAGTAGAAATAATGATATTATTATGTCAAGTTAAATTAATAATACTACACTATATACAACAAGTACAAAAGAAAGAACGTGACACTAATTTTTTGCATATATGGTTGTGTGTGTACGTATATAACTTTTATTTAAAAAGTTTAATAAAAAAGATATGTATATTTTAGCACTTATATGCTGAAATTTAAAAAGAATGACAGTACTAATATCCAATACATTTTTCAACTTTTCATTTTGTATTGTCTCTGAAATGACAGATCGCCGCAATCTTGACATAAAAAATATTATCAGCACGGCATTTAGATTCACATAAACTCGATCTAAGACACCGATAAGAAACAGACTCATAATGAAGAACTCGATTGCAAGTAAAACAGGTGTTCTCCATCGCTCCATACGTCATCCCATAGCTAGGAGCTAATTAATAATTCAAAAATAACAAATAAACTACTAGAAGATGACATAAAGCTTTCAAAAACCAAAAAAGAAATATCAAATGTTGCATATAGGTGAATTTATCAACAATAACAAAAATCATATTAATTTATCATGATTAAGTAATATATATGTGAAATTATGTATTTTTAAGAGTAAAATTCCATTTAAAGATTGACTCCATTTAAAGATTGTTTTTTGTTAAGAGTAAGATGTCTAAATCTACATACGTATCTGAATATTAAAATATTGTATTTAGATCTGAATATTGAACTATTAAAACTATTTGTTTTCTCAATGTTTGATTGTTTATAATTTTATCTTTTATATTTATTAGAAACTAATAAATATAAAATTCAAATAAACCAATTTAAATATTTTATCCACAAGTTCTTAGGTTGTTTGGTAATGGCTGTTAGTGGCCCACTGATGGTTATTGGTGGTGGTAACTATTGTACGATAAGAATGATGATTGGTAATTGTTATCCTGGAAGTGATTGTGTAACATCGATGAGCAATGGCGGTAGCTGGCGACAACAACAGTGGTTAGCAGAGGTTATTATACGGGAAAATTGATCGTTCGCAATGATGATAATTGTTTTTGTGGAAGTGATTGGTGTAGTAGCGACTGGCGGCCATTGACAGTGGTTGCAACAATAGAGATGGTTCATAATGGCAGGTAGGGGTGTACATAGACCGGGTTGGTTCGGATTTCTTAAACACCAAACCAAACCAATTGTGTCGGGTTTTTAAATTTATACACCAAACCAAACCAATAAAATTCGGGTTATTCGGTTTTCTCGAGTTATTCGGATTTTTTTTTCCGGAATAATCCTGATACAAAACATATAACTTTTACGTTAAATATTTCTTTAGTCCCAGTAAGATATAACTATGTAATTAAGGTGTTTCATAAGAAAATAACACAAAATGTGAGAAGAGTGATGACATTGTATTAAAATATTCAACAAAAGATAATAAAATTGGTTAAAATAAATATTGCTAATTAATAAGTCATAAAGAAAATGACCATAATCTAAAAATACTAAGTCATGCTAAAATAACTACGGCTAATAAGTATTAATTACATGACAAGAAAAAAAAAACTTAAGTTCTGCAGTTTCACTCTCTAAACCAATTATACAAAACTAAAGAATAGATATCCAACATTATTGTCATTTCTATGGGTAAATTGAAATTCTTTTGTTAGTATTAGTGTTGAGTTGGTTTTGGTTTGGACTTTATTTGAGTTACTAACATCCATAGGATATAAAACTTATTCACATTCAAAATCCTAAGTTTAAGCTTGAATAATATGATAATAGATGAAAAACTATGAAAAAAAAATTAAGAAATATTTATAAATTACATTACAAATAAATATTTTTATGTATAAAATATTTTAAAAATTGAATACATATAATGTCGGGTTGATTTGGTTCGGTTTGACTTTTTTTAGCTAAAACCAAACCAAACCAATTGTGGTCGGGTTTTTTTTTCCAACACCAAACCAAGTAAAACCAAACCACTAGTCGGGTTTTTTTCTCGATTTGACTCGGTTTATATATTTGATGCGGTTTATCGGTTTACTTTGTACACCCCTAATGGCAGGTGGTGGTTGATAAGTTGTGCAGTCATAGCTAATGGCAATTTTGGACACAGTGATTGTGAAAAATCATATTCATGAAATACTTTTAATAACTTCTAAAAATATTAAAACATAGATCAATGCTGAATAGTTAAATTCATTAGTTGATAAATATTAATATAAGCAAAATCACTTAATAATTTGAGATTTGAACCATTCTAATTCAGATTTCTATTAAGTACCATCAGATGAAGTCTTAAAACCCTTAACCTTTTGAACTCAAGGCAAGGGACAAAAAGGTGTTGGCTTATTGCATATATCATCATAATGTCAATACTTTTTCCTGCAAACACACTTTTGCTTAAATAACTTATATTCCAGCTTGTAGGGATTTGAGGGAACTTGTTATTAAATGGAAGCATCTGCAATGGGAACTAAAGATATTTGTTATGTGGCTTTATAAAGAGACAATTCACTGACATTTCGTATTCTAATTATTAACCCACATCCAGGCAAATATGAACGTCAATCAAATGTAAACACCCATCAAAATTTCTGTGGCACTCTTTATCTCCTATTGAAATGAGAAATCAAAGCATCCTATATACAATTAGTACATTAATCCGAAAGGAAAAACTGGTACAAAGTTTTTTAGAAACTGAGATTAAAATATCTAAACTGTCACTGCGTCCCCCAGAATGTCGTTCAAAAGCTTGGGTAAGTAACACAACTTAATATCAAAGCTTGAGACAAAAAATTATGACTAAGAGACAATATAATAGCGGTCAAGAAAAAAGCGGCTTTCTTGATAACCAAAGATTACATATAGGTTGTACCAAGTGGATATTAAATGGTTATTTCTTATGGAATTCTAAGTATGGCGTTTGAGTTATAATATTATCTGGAGATACTGCAACTCTAAACACAGCCTGATAATTCAACACAGATGCTTCACAAATTGGACATCAGTCGCGCATTCGTCTCGTCATGGACCTTTCCAATAGCCGCCATATTCACAGTGTCCACGCCTGTTAAACAGACCAGTGAGTTGCATCAAAAACATAATTCTAGAGCAAATCCTCAGGAGGATGGACATATCAGGAAAAAATGCAGAGTTTCCGTTCACATACACAAAACAAATGAAACATATCTTGGGTTAACTTTTCCTCCTTATTTTCTCGAGAAGGGAACAGCATGGGGACACATTAGGTAAACAACCACATAAAACATCTGGGTATTGTTGCAGTTGCAGCATATCCATATTCAACAGTCGTAGAGACCAACCAAAGTGGGACCTTAATATCCTTTTTTAACACTATCACTCCAGTCTAAGATGTTTTTGATAACAGGCACCTTTAGAAAGCTTTTATAGCTGAAACTGTTTCAAATCCAAACAACCATTCTCCGAAGGAGCAAACGACTTAAAAACACATGCATGACGCACCATATGACAGACCAGCCACACGTGCTTGACATATCAAAGACTCGAGCTTCATTTTTTGATTATTACATCAAAGACAAACCTTTTTTATAAGGAAATTCTTTTGTCTGTATTAAATCAAAGACAAGCTTTTATTTACTATTTTCGAACTTCTGTGTTCAGTTCTTACCCACTTGTGGGATTACACTGGGTTTCTTGTTGTTGTGTTCAGTTATGATTATTATTGTTATTGTTGTAGTAGTAGTAAGTGCTGCTTAATAATTTTATATACAAGTAGGAACAAGTGGAAAATTATCAAAATCACCATATGGATGAAAGTATCAAATTCATCAATGGAGAGCAAGGAACTTGCCTTACAGAAAGAACTAGAAAAATTTCCGCCCAGAACCTTGGTCACCACTAGCCTTGCCATCTCCAAAGCCATCAAAACGGTTTGAACGATTATCATTGTCAGAACGTGAATCACCAAATCCACCAGAGCGGCCTGAGCCAAATCCTCCAAAACCAGATGAGCGATCTGAACTCCCGAAGTTTCCAAAGCCACCAGTCCTATTTGAGCTTCCAAAACCACCACTGCGATCTGAACCACCAAAATTACCGAATCCTCCCTGACGATTGGAGTCATCATAATTCCCTGAGCGGCCTGAGCTTGGTCCACCAAAGCCACCTCCTGATCGTCCAGAACCAGATCCACCAAATCCGCCTGTTCGACCAGAAAATCCGCCTTGCCCACCAAACCTGCCACCAGAATTTCCATAGCCACCAGAACGACCTGAACCCGAATCACCAAACCGACCACCTCCCATGCCTCCATAAGAGCCAAAGCGGCCACCACCTCTGCCCATGTCACTGAACATGTCTGTTGCTCCAGCCTCTACTTCTATCCTTGGAAGCTTTTTTCACCAAATACATGAAAATAAGATAATTTCATAAGATGAGAAAATAACCCCAACTAGCCTTACAATTCACCTAATTTGGAGCAAGAACATCAGCATTATGGTAATTGAATAGATAAGAAAATAGTTGGAGCCAGCTATAAGCTGATTCATTTCCAACTCCATTCCTGCTACCACAATTCAATGTTATTCAATTAAGTAGCCATCTAGATCAATGAAGATAGATAGAAATACAAAATCACTGAATTTTGAACCTCTCAAAGAAATAAAGATTCAACTCCACTCGTCACTCTCTCAACAAAAGGCCAAGACACAGACGATACAAAGAGTGAGAAATCATGCTCCATGAAGTAAATGACACGAGAACTAGAACTACTTCAAAGGTCTACATGAAATTTAGTACACACTTTAGTTTGTCATTTTATCTAAACTAGTATTCAAATAATAGGCACACCACAACATTTCCCTCACACAGTAAAGCATGCCAATGAAGTACTAGACCTACATTTACAATAGTCCAACTAAAACTATCCCAAATATCCCATTTTCTGTGACATGATTTCACTAGGCACCCTAGGTAAGGATATCTGCTTGAGTTACTACATTGAAATCATTGAGAGATATCCTCAACAGTCATAGAAACAGTAAGTGAAAAAAAGACCGAAATTGTCTGAAAGATCAAAGTAAAACAATGCATTGGACTACTTCCACTGCAATAATAAAATATTTGACGGCAAGAACTTCTGATCTTTTATTGAAATAATTCAAATTTTGGACCCCATGAAGGAGGAGTGCAGAACTGAACAGCAGCCCTTTAGCACTAACAGTTACAGAAGTCACAACTCACACAGCAGTTATAGTTCTAGAGCATAAAGCTTTTTTCTCCAACCGAGGTTCACATTCACCAGTACCATCACATAATGTAGGTAAAATATGAATAGGTGACATCAAAAAGTAAGAGCATCACTGATATTAGCAGTCTTACCTCGATAAATCTGCATCCCACATCGCGTTCAATACCTTTCACATCCCTATGTTGGCTTGAAGAATGTATCAGAATTGCACTGCCTTTCTTCCCAGCACGTCCAGTTCGACCGGATCGATGAACAAAGATCTCTGATGAGTTTGGGAGCTCATAATGTACCACCTAAGCAGCAAATTATCAACTTCAACTTAAGAAAGAAAAAAGATAAAAAGCAGACTGCAATTGAAGAGACTGAATACCCAGAAACTTCTCATGATACCCAATTGGTTTCATCAGGCATACAAAGCAGAGATGTCCTCAGAAGCATCTTTCATACTTTTGGCCACATCCTATTTCATTTACTAATTTATTTTCTAAAATTCAATTATTATACTGGCATACAGCAGACTTTATGCACTAGCCAAAGCAGAGATGCCCTCAGAAGCATCTTACTTACTTTTGGCCACATCCTATTTCATTTACTAATTTATTTTCTAAAATTCAATTATTATACTGGCATATAGCAGACTTTATGCACTAGCCAAATACTGGTTTCAAGCATTTACTCCCTTCTAGAAAGTTTCAGACATCATAATTTAGGTAAGCTAAACACACAGCAGATATGACTCAATAATATAACAACACGTGGGTGGGGGTGTTGGGAAAAATATTTTAGGGAGGGGAAACTGGAGCAATTGAATTGTAGGGTGTAAAGAATTATATTGACCGACATAGCATGCTTAAAATTATATGGTAGAACAATATTAATTTGCACTCACATACAGTGAGTCGGGTATTTATGCAGGAAATTCATAAAATTACTAGAATATTAAATTTGGCAGTAAATCTGTGACCTAAACCAAATTTTAAACTCATTTGCCATCTTCCTTTAAAACATGAAGGATCCAGCAAGGTTGGTATTTCAATATGCAACTTCCGTCGAACCCCTTCTATTACGTGTCATGTTGTTGGTTTGTTGATCTACGGTTCCAACTGAAGGTTTTCTGATCTATGCTATCTGCTCTATTGTTGGAAGTGCATAAGAAAAAAAAAATGTGGTGATTATTTAACTTAAAATCAGAAGTACAAGAATAAAATACCAACCAGATCAACATTAGGTACATCAAGTCCTCGAGCAGCAACATCAGTGGCCACCAACACATTGAATTGACCTTGGCGAAAACCTGATAGAGTTCGCTCCCTCTGGGTTTGTGAGATGTCCCCATGCAAAGCTTCACATTTGAAAGTCTTTTGCATTACATACGACAATCTATCAGCATCACGTTTAGTTTGAGTAAAAAGAATGCACTTCCCTCCTTTTGCATGCTCCTGCAGAAACAAAATGCTCAATTAGTTTCAGCGATTAAAGATTAAGAAAAGTTAGACAGTAGAAAAGACCATTCTCTTTATGTTGGTGGCCAAAAATAGAGAGCAGCTTAGAACAGTAAAATGTGCATAAAATAGGACAGAGGAGACTAGGGGTATATCTCCATACAGTTATCAGAGTTCCAAGAATTGCTGGTCTCTGATGCATCTCACAACCAATTGAAAACAAGGAAATCCCATCAGCCAATTTCTGATCAGAATCTCCTACCTGGGATATATAGAAAAATTAGCCTCCAAGGTTCTCAAAAATTAAAAAGGAAATTTGTATTAAAATGTTGAGCAATTTGGCCTCACAAGATCGACGTGAAGTGGATTCTTCAGGAACTTGTTGGTAATTTTCAATATCCAACCGGGCATTGTGGCTGAAAACATCATTGTCTGATGCTTCTGCGGAACACTTTCTAAAATGGTCTCAACATCCTCCGCAAACCCCACATTAAGCATTTGATCAGCTTCATCTAGAACAACAAACTGGATTTCTGCCAAATTCAAAGCACCCCTCTTCAGCAGATCAATAATCCGACCTGGCGTTCCCACAACAATATCTACTCCCCTGTCAAGGGAACTCATTTGGCGTGAAATGGGAACACCACCATAAACACACAGTGTATCCAGACCAGGAGCAGACTCAAAAAATTCTTTATCCACTTGCTTCGCAAGTTCTCTTGTTGGCGCCAAGACTAAAGCCAAGGGATTCCTTCCACGTCTGCATAATTGAGAATAAGCTGATGTTTAGTAATTTACAACTGTAACAAGTTCCAAATTCGCAACAAATATTCAGAATCAAACTTTAATTAAACTACCCAAACCTAGACGACGATAAATCAATACATTATGCTGCTAGCATATTTGTACTACTAATATAAAATCCCAGAGAGAAAGCAGACTGCACAAACCCATGCTTCTCGTTGAAGCGAATGATCTTATCCATGATGGGAATGCCAAAAGCTAGTGTCTTCCCAGTTCCAGTTCTAGCTCGACCAATCATGTCGGATCCTTGCATTGCTGGTTCCAGAACAGCTTTCTGCATAACCCACAAAGAATTAAAGTCTGCACCTCTCTTTGCCTTGCGTCTCATGACCAAATTAATCTAAGGCTATGCATTAAAACAAGCAGTACATGACTAAATTAAGCTCATTCCGGACCGATCATTCTAAACCGGATTGGAGAGGAGAAAATCCTGATATGTTAAGCGCCTTACTATGCGACCAAGGGTGTGGCCTAGTAGTCAATGAAGTGATTGAAAACCTTGAGGGCCAGGGTTAAAATTATAGGAGAGACAAAAAATTTAGGTAATTTCCTCGAATTGACGTAACATGAAACCTATTAGGCCAAAAGCTCCATGGAGAGCAACAAAAGTCCACAGACCCCCC